>NC_068445.1:7670000-7802500 GCF_023373465.1 Oncorhynchus keta | reverse complement strand
AGGTTTTATCTTCTTTTCTCTACGAAACGTCTAGCAGTGCACAATTAGTTAAATTTGAATATAGTATGCTCATTTTATTCTAATTGTATTGTTGATCACTAGACAGTTGCAGGAATACCTACATCACTTTCACAAGTCCTTTTCAATGACCACATGAGTGAGCATCATCCATCTACTGACACCAAAGCAGCAAACAACAGGGGCATATTCATTACGCCGATTCTGATGCAAAACGTTTCTTAAACGGAACGAAACTGGGAGGAAACTATATGAATGTGTCCAATAAAAACTCTTGTTTTAGTTGCAACTGTTTGGCTAATGATTACACCACGGGATATAATCCACTTGACCGTATAATGATGTCCCTCACTAAAAAGTACCCAGCTCCCTGACCAATTCAGCATTTAAAAAGGCAGTTTTTACAAGTTGCATAGGCTACTATTACATAATGCCCTACATGTTGAGACGTTCTGCTGTCAGATAGAAACCTATGCAAAACTCCATGTAGGGTTTTAACCCTCATTTTTCACTTGATCGATGCACTGCTTCCCATCTATTTAAATGAGCACTCTGAGTCAGCTTCTGCTCTTTCTAGGCAGCTTTCAGACCAGAAAGGGGCGTGCACTATTGGAGAGGCTCACAAACTCACTTCGGTGGCAGTTCCGGGTTTTACAAATCACTTCACTGGTCGCGGTTATTGTCAGAGATATTGTGTGTAGTGTTCACGATGGCTCTTCTTATGGAGCACCAATTTAAACAGCTTCCAGCCGATAAACAAGTGGAAACTAGATCATTCTTGGAGTCGGTGTCGTATCTTCCGCCATTCTTTGGTAAGTAGCTTGCAAACTATGATTTGAGCTTGCTACATGAATTCTAGCCACAGTATGTGCATAGACAACCACCCAAATTGCTCGCTATTTTGTTGCAACAAACAACATATTGTCAGTTAAGCCACACCATTTAATACAGCCCATTATGGATAAAGACAATTTTATGATCATACTCTTGTGGCTAGCCATCAGCTTGTCATAGGCAAATTGCCATATGTTTTATGCCTGCAAGGGTAGAGTTATCAACATTTGATTGACCTGACAATGCCAGGAGTGAGGAGAAGTATTCATATGTGTAGAAAACGGACTTAAATTAACTTCATAGTCTGATTTGCCTGTGGGATAGTTTGCTTTTGGGATTTCAGAATGTGAGAAGCAATCTGTCAAAACACCTCTGTCAATCCCAAGCAATTAAATGCCATAAGGGACAATCTTTTTTTGGGGATCGTATGTCTCTTTATCAAGCAGTCAACAAACCTTTTGCATTAATAATTTATTTTACTGGCCTCGATTTGAAGTTGTTAAAATTGATTAGCACGGTGTTGAGTTCCCCTTGACCATTCACTGACTGTGTAGCCCACCGGGCATCATTGTGTGGCTTCATCCTGTATGCCAAAGATGCGCTATTGAATTAGGCAGGTGAAACCTCTGAAAACACCGAAGTCTGGTGTTGATATTAACATCTTTCCATTTCGTTGTCATTCATCCAACTGACCTAATAATTTCTTAGGCAACTTTCCTTTTGATCAACTCAAGAAAGTGTTTGTATGGTTTATTTTGTGTTCTTTCTTTGTTTTTAATGCTATAATGAATTTTGTGTCATGATATAATCAGTCACAACTCAATTATACATAACTGCTACATTGATTTGTGACTAGGGTATATAATGTTGGAATTTCAAATCTCTTTGGAGGATATGCCTAGGATAGGATCTTCTCTTTGTTTTTCCACCAACCTTTAACTCAGTTGTATGTTTACACCTGGTGTTAGGATTCATCGACAATACAATTGAGGACCTCTGCTTTCATCACGTAGCCTGGACCTCCCAAAGCAACCGCACAAAAGCATTATGTGGAAGCAATTGAGAGAGAGAGAAAAAGGGTTTCGTTTGTATGGGGTGGAAAATGAGAGATGGGCATCTTTGGTGGTAGTCATGAATGAATAACATTCAGGATCGATGGATTCATGTCTCTCTCTAAATGATAAGGACAAAGGTGGGGCTTCTCTGTAACTAGAGAAGATACCTGTACCACTTGCACAATGGGTAGCCTTCTGGAACTTGAGGGCTAACGGTTGTCAGTTGTACTCCACTTTAAGCCGTGTGTTGTCGGAATGTAAGTCTTCCACTGGGCTACCCCAAATGAACAGCCAGGCCCCCTTTTATGTAGTTATGTCAATGGCCTGGGGAAAGTTGCTTAGCCTTCTCTATTGGGAGATTTGTCCAAGTGAAGAAATGCATTGTTACAAACTGTTGGAGGTATTTTAAACTGAATGCACATCTCTAGGTTACTATACAGAACTAGCCTATACCTTGCTATGAAGAAGAAAAAACTGTTTGAAAATTTGGGGCAAAATGTTGGTCCTGTTCGAGGTCTCGCCAAGGTTCAAAGAGACCGAGGATTTGAGGATATATTTCCTTTTCCGGTTGCATAGATGGGCCTAGGGCCAATGATGGGATGCATTGGATTAGACCCATTTGGATTTGGCACGATACTAGGACCTACTTAAAGTTTTATGAGTCTCTCTGGTGCTTTCAGAAATCTTGTCAGGTGCTCTGAGCAGAGTGAATTATTTAGCATTTTGTTGATTTTCAAGTTCAATAAGAGTTTGCTGTCGACCTACCATTTTGTATCAAAAGCATTCAAGTACATGATCAGGATGCAGCTCAGAATGCTGTTCTCTGTTTGTCTCAACCCTGTGTTTTTCTAGTTCTAATGAAAAGGCTTTGTTTTTCCAACGTATGCCTCTCAAAAAGTATTTGACAGAGCGTAGGGGTTTATTAGGCTGCTTTGTTAATCTTCAAGGGATGTGAGCCATTGAAGCTACAGGTAGTCCTGTCTCTCTTTCTCTCTCTCGTTCTCTCTCGCTCTCGTTCCACCTCAAAAAGCACACCCACCATCTCCGATTGTTCTGAAATAATGTACGTTATTAGAAACGGAAGATAATTTTGTTGAAATATAATTTGATCTAAATGATTGCATCCAAATGGACTATTTTAATTTATAGGATTCATATAATATTAATATAATATTCAAATATAGTAACAAACATCTCAATTGGACCAAACTTAAATGTAAAATAAAATTGACACGAGGAATCCAGAGGAGTGGTCAAAAGCTACCCACGGACCCCTCACACACCCCACACCAATCCCACCCCAAAAACAAGTATATAGTATGGAGCTGCCCCTCAGAGTATTCTTTGTTCCGTCATCCTATGTAATGTATTCCCAGTGAATTTGGTGGTTTATTTTCCATATTTCAGAGAAATGTTATTGAATTTGTTAGGCTCATGTTTCATCCTACATCTTGATATTACCAAGTTCTGACCACAAGTTTGAAGACCCCCCTGTCAATGTTAAAGGGATAGTTCACCCAAATTACATGAGTTTTCTTAAATTGACAAGGTATGACAGACACCCGTGCTTTGGTTTTGTTGGTCACTGTTTCAACTGCTAACTTTTAAGCAATTGTGGCACAAATCCAATGCAAATAAATTGTACCTAAATATTAGCATTTTCACACCATGTTTAAGTGTCCTAAATTGTATCATTTTTTTTGTTGTATTTTTACCCACCTTTTTCTCCCCAATTTTTGATCTTGTCTCATCGCTGCGACTCCCCAACGTGCTCAGGAGAGGTGAAGGCGGAGTCATGCATCCTCTGAAGCATGACCCACCAACCGCACTCCTTAACTTCTTGGTGACTGGGGGGCAGTATTGAGTAGCTTGGATGAATAAGGTGCCCAGAGTAAACTGCCTGCTACTCAGCCATAATAGCTAGAATATGCATATAATTGGTATATTTGGATAGAAAACACTCTGAAGTTTCTAAAACTGTTTGAATGATGTCTGAGTATAATATAACTCGTATGGCAGACGAAAACCCGAGAAAAATCCAACCAGGAAGTGGGAAATCTGAGGTTTGTAGTTTTTCAACTCATTGTCATTCCAATATACAGTGTCTGTAGGGTCATTTTGCACTTCCTAAGGCTTCCACTAGATGTCAACAGTCTTTAGAACCTTGTTTCAGGCTTCTACTGTGAAGGGGGGCTGAATGAGAGGGGATTGAGCCAGGTGCCTGGCAGAGTGCCATGGGCTCGTGACGCGCGTTCATGTGAGAGTTACCTCTCGTTCCATTGCTTTTCTACAGACAAAGGAATTCTCCGGTTGGAACATTATTGAAGATTTATGATAAAAACATCCTAAAGATTGATGCTATACATCGTTTGACATGTTTCTACGGACTGTAACGTTTTGGACTTTTCGTCCGACCTTTCCGCTGGACTTGCACGCGCGTCGGTGAGTTTGGATTTGTTTACCAAACGCGCTAACAAAAGGAGGTGTTTGGACATAAATGATTAACTTTATCGAACAAGCACCCGGCCTGCCACAAGGAGTCGCTAGAGCGCGATGAGCCAAGTAAAGCCCTCCTCCACAGTCCAAACCCTCCGCTAACCCGGACGATGCTGGGCCAATTGTGCGCCGTCCTATGGGACACCCGGACACGGCCGGTTGTACCACAGCCCAGGAATGAACCCGGGTCTGTAGTAACGCCTTAGACTGCTGCGCCACTCGGGAGGCCCAAAAATTGGATTGTTTAACTCCATAATGTTACTTGCAGTTGTCAGAACCTGGTAATATCAGGATGCAGGATGGGACATGAACCTAACAACTTCAATAACTAATTTCTCTGAACAGTAGGGGGGGGGGGGCATCACTGAATACATGACATAGGATGAAGAAACAATGCCTTGAGCCGCAGCTCCATACTACTCATCAGACATGGAGATACTGCAGCCTGTTGTTGGGATTGGTGTGGGATGTCCATGGATGCCTTTTTGACCAAATAAAATGGATTCATGTCTTACTCATAGTTACAAAGACGTTTCAGCAAAATAGTTTTGCAGTAATGCTAATTGTATCCCTCTCTCCTGTATTATCCTAGCTCTTGGGAATGTAGACAAAGCTGACATGTGAATTGTGGAGGATGTTATTTCTCCAGTATGGGCAAACATTGTATTTTTACATCTCTCGACAGACTGCCTTGGCTCTACTGTTTTTGCTCCAATTAAAGCAGACATTGTAGGGAACATCACAGTAAGTAGCCTACAGCAACATTTTAATACAGTCAAAGTTCAAACTGGTAACCTTAGATCCATATGGAAACAAACTATATTACTGTACTATCCCTGTTTAGACAATCAAAGCAGTTTTCGACAGCAACCCTAGCAGGTTCAAGACCCTCCAAAAAATCCTGGAGGCAGAGAAGGAGCTGCATGGAGCAGACTGGCCCAAAGTGGGAGCCACCCTGGCACTTATGTGGCTAAAGAGGTCAGACAACTTTTTACTTTTGGATCTTGAGTCGGTTCTTAATGCCTACAGTTGTAATGCATTATGATGCAGATATAATGCATTATAAGACTTGTCATGGGCGTACGAGCTCTGCGTCATCTCATAATGATTCTAAGTGCCAGCCGTTTTGATTCAGTAAACTTCAATAGAGGGATATTTATATCATCCTTATTATAAGACATTATAAAACCTCATATCTGCTCATAATAATAAAGGGATGTACCTCATCGCTCTCCCTGACATTTCTGTGTTACCCTTGAGTCTGTCTACTTAGATGTACTGTATGTTGGTCCACGTTTTTGTATTGTCTGTCTGATACTGTGATTTGTTTGTTTCCTTGTCCTTCATTGACCAGGGGACTCCGATTCATCCAGGTCCTGCTACAGAGTCTGGTGGATGGGGAGAAGGATGAAAACAACCCCGACCTCATCCGTGTAAATTGCACCAAAGCTTATGAGTTGGCCCTGAAGAAGTACCATGGCTGGCTGGTGCAGAAGCTCTTCAAGGTAAGCGTCTCACCATAGCATGATTGCTTTGGATTACTACTTGATTACACAGCTTCTCCATTGCCATTTTAAACTGTGCAAGTGTAGCTGATAGTTTGTTTATTTATCTATATATATATATAGATTTTTAAAAATAAATCGAATGGTAGGTAGATGTGCTAGTAGTGGCCATTATTAAAGTGACCTTCACTGAGATCTAAAAGGCAACCTTTGTTTATTGTTCTGACGAGTCTGCATTTTGAACTGACTTTACTTGAATGTCTTCCACTGAAGGCAGCCGTGTTCGCAGCTCCCTACAAGGCAGATTTCCTGAAGGCGCTGTCCAAGGGGCGGAAGGTCAAGGAAGAGGACTGCCTGGACAAAATCCGACAGTTTCTAGTCAACTTTGCTGCTGCTAATGATGCCATCTATGAGATGTACACCAAGATGAATGCCGAGCTAGAGTACACCGTGTGACCACGCAAGCTAACCAATGATCTGCCCCTCCCATTGGGACAATTACAAGCAGTGAGAGTTGCTATGCTTTCCTACAGGTTTGTGTGTGTGGGTGTCTGTGTGTGTTAGATCCGGTGTTGTGTCACACATCCAGTCTGTGCTCTTTCTAAGATCTCCTTTGAGTGCATTTGCTTGCTGCTCTTAATTTCTCTGTCAACTGTTTTGTGGCTTATTTTCAAAGCCTCAAACTTTCTTACAGGGAATAGCTTTCAATATGACCCGAGTCTTTACCTGGCGATTTGTGTTTGATTGTTATCAGGTTCACTAGGCACAAAATGAAAGAAAACGTACTGAAATGGGGAGGAACTACCTGGACTTGTCCAATAAGAAATGATCATTTTTGTTTTCCATTGCAAACCGTTTTAAACCATTTGCCATTTCTTGCCCCAATGAACATGACCCAGTTTCATAGACCAAAACTGCAGATGCATCTGGACTGTCGAAAGTATAGTTTATGGATAAACATTTCAATCAACTGTAGTTTATTTTCACTGAAATACATTTTTATTTTTTTTATTTCCGTAATTATAAATTCATCTTACACAAGTTACTTGGGTATTACTACTTTGTGTAGGTACGTTTCATTTTATTATACACAACCGCATAGCGGGCAGATCTATAGTACTCTTTTAAAACTACTAACAGTAGAGATAGAGGAAATCATTGTATTAGTAATTGCTATTTGGTAATTGTTTGCAATCACATGAGTAACCTATGCACTTTGAGAATGTTTAGAGGATTGTGGTAAATGAATATCAAAACCAAAAATATATTTAATTCATAATTATGTATTTTCTCATGATATTTTAAGAATTATATAAAAATATTTGTATTTTATATTAATGAACCTTTCACTCTGCTGGTATGTGATTTATTGATTCTATCTACTTGAAAATGTAATCTATTTCTTATTTGTTTACATGTTAGAATTTTCTGACTTTGATAATGCAACTCTGTATCACTAGGACAGTAAATATACATTATTTTTGTTATTTATTCTTTGTTAATTCTCCATCCTAAGAGCTGATTCCATTGGTACATCAATGGAATTGTGTGTTATTAAATATATTGTGTTATTGATTAGTGTCTTATATAATCATACAAATGTCATTTTATGTAATCGCATCTTTGAACTCAACTAAATCTCTCTGGTTTTTCATATAGTCAATAAACCTACAAAAGTAAACAGTCAAGTCAAAGTGATGATTTGTTTTATAAGTTTAAGATTCAAATAAGTGAGACTTTTAAAGTGTTGTGTAAAAAATAAAGCCATTTTGTTAGAAAGGAAATATTGTATAACCATTATTTGTTGAGTGACATTGAAATCAATCCATGGGATCATTTAATTTTAGGCTGTTTTAATAAATTTGATTAATTGTGAAATAAAATCATGATGGCGTGTTCAATATGAATAGTAAACCAGGTTTATTTGAAGTGTGCTTTGTAATTGGAGTGGGTGATTCAAGCCATAGACTATTGTTAATCTAACTGTGCCTTCTGCTAATGACACAGGGGAGATGGTGAACTCACTGTCTGCGTCTTCATCCAACAGTGCAAGTTTACTGAATGGCTGCCTCTTGAGTTGGGTCATGTTCATTACGCACCAAACGGAAGAAATGCATGTTTTCCATTACGGTTCCAAAATGTTTTATTACTGTGTGTTTATAATGAACACAACACTTCTAGACTGTTTGTCTTGCTCCATCATGCGCCATGTCATGTAGCTTAGCTTGGGATGCCTCGGTTTCAATTCTGAATTTCTTCCTAATACCATCTCATGTGCCTCAAGATAGTATTTGTGTAAGTTTGTTTGTACATTGACATACTCTGTCATTGCTGAAGAAACTAGTGTAATCTTATAAAATGAAGAATGTTTAGGTGAGATGTTTCCCTTTCCATGCCCTATGCAATAGGAATTAGTGTGGTTGCCTGGACAACAAACAATGTCATGAGACTGGAATTATAGCAAATTTAAATTAACCATTAAATACACTGAAAATTGATTGCTTATTTGAACTGTTTTTCCTTTTCTGGCTATGAAAATGTATTTCTCTGAAAACATTTGTGTGATGAAAAGCATTTAATTGCAGTGCATTAATGCTGCAAGATAATTTACATTATTTTCAACTGATATTGTAAACTAATTTTCACATTAAACCATGACCAATTGTTTAATTTCATATTGAATCGTGCATTGTTATGACTGAATGTGTGTGCGTATTTTGTGAAATTCAATGGTGCATGGCCACACACTTCAGTTACAGCAGCCTAGGTATATTATAAGCGCAACGTGTAAAGTGTTGCTTTCATGAGCTGAAATAAAAGATCCCAGACATTTTCCATATGCACAAAAAGCTTATTTCTATCAAATGTTGTGCACAAGTTTGTTTACATCCCTGTTAGGGAGCATTTCTCCTTTGCCAAAATAATCCATCCACCTGACAGGTGTGGCATATCAAAAAGATGATTGAACAACATGATCATTACACAGGTGCACCTTGTGCTGGAGACAATGCCACTCGACACAATACCGCTGATGTTTTGAGGGAGCATTCAATTGGCATGCTGACTGTAAGAATGTCCACCAGAGCTGTTGCCAGAGAATTGAATGTTCATTTCTCTACAATAAGCCACCTCCAACGTTGTTTTATAGAATTTGGCAGCATGTCCAACTGACCTCACAACTGCAGACCACGTGTAGCCACGTCAGCCCAGGACCTCCACATCCGGCTTCTTCACCTGCGGGATCTTCTGGGGGTGCTGAGGATTATTTATGTCTGTAATAAAGCTCTTTTGTGGGTAAAAATATTCTGACTGGCTCCCCAGTGGGTGGGCATGGCTTCCAAGTGGGTGGGCTTCCCATGGCTGCACCCCTGCGCTGTCATGTGAAATCAATAGATACGGTCCTATTTTCTATTTATTTAACCCTTATCTTACCAGGTAAGGACTGAGAACACGTTCTCATTTAAGCAACAACCTGGGGAATATTTACAAGGGAGAGGAGATTTGATGAATGAGCCAATTGTAAGCTGGGGATGATTAGGTGACCATAATGGTATGAGGGCCAGATTCAGACTTTAGCCAGGACCCCGGGGTTAACACCCATACTCTTACAATAAGTGCTATGGGATCTTTAGAGACCACAGATAGTCAGGACACCTGTTTAACATCCCATCCGAAAGACAGCACCCTACACAGGGCATTGCAATATTTTCTTTCGACCAGAGGAAAGGGTGCGTCCTACTGGCCCTCCAACACCACTCCAGCAGTTTCTGGTCTCCAATCTAGAGACCAACCCTGTTTTGCTTCAAAAGCAAGCTGGAAGTGGGATGCAGGGAAGTATGCTGCTGGCAAATGAATTTATTACATTGACTGTAACTCAGTGAAATCTTTGAAGTTGTTATATGTTGCGTTTATATTTTTGTTCAGTTAGATACATTTATGGGTAAAATAAACAGGTCAAGTTGTTTTATAATCCACTTGGGGTGCGTTTGGGTTACTTTCTGGTGGTTTTCAGACTGAGTTATTACAGTATCCTATCTTATTTAGACGGCATGTGATTGTAGACAATTAATGGAATTAGGAAAAACTCCACTACAAAGATTTTGTTAGTTTTACAAACAAAAAAAAGCCCTCCTGTGGGACTGACGTTAAGAGTAGTCACTGTACCGTTAGTCCCCACACAAACACTTTTAATAAAGCGCCCCTTGTTTAGGTGGGCGGTGAGTTGGATGCGTGAACATGGAAAGCAAAGGACTGAGGTATGCCGCTGTAGCAGTGTGTAATTTTAACTGGGAACACTGCCTGGAGAGCAGAATAATGACTGGACTAGGCTACACCCGAAATCAGATCACCAATTTCTTCAAAATAGTTGAAGAAAGAAGTAACTTAAGGTACTAAAATCGGGAGGAAGTCGATCCAAATGTTTTGTCCACAAACTTTTCAGAACTTTTCCTATCGTTAAGAAAGAAAAACTGCGCTGCACAAAAGGTTTATTGATTACAGGACAAGGTAAGCACGAACTCGTTTTACCCCATTAAGGGTTCCTATTTTCAACAGAGTATTTTGTGTTGATCTATGTATTTCATATTTTTAGAACTGCATTTGAAGAACACTTTATGAAGGTATATACCATATTGTGCCCATTCTATGTGTGCTATTTCCGTTCTGAAGTTTTTGTGTCTTTTAAAATCGGTTTTGTACACCATCTTCAAACAGCTGAATATACAATATTTCTGGTTATGGAAAAAATAGGTCATAGTGGTTTAGATGGTAGGCCTACAATGATTCTCTTCACAATGACTGTTTTTTTTTTGTCACATAAACTGAAATTAGGCGAATTATTAGGATTTTTACAACCAGGAAATGGCAGAGCAATTTCGGCATAGTGCATATTTAATTGCTTTTTATTTTAATTTTTCTATTCAGATTTGGGCAAAAAGGCCAAAATATACAATTAAATGCTGAAATCGCTCCGCCATTTCCTAGTTGCTAAAATTCTAATAGTTTGCCTAATTTCAGTCATTGTGTAGAGAATCATTGTACCATCTAACCCGCTGTGAAATATATTTCCATAACCAAACATATTTGTATATTCAGCTGTTTCAAGCTGCTGTTCAAAACCGAAAGTAAGAGACACAAAAACGAAACTTCAGAATGGGAAGCATAGAAATTGCACACATAGAACAGATCTACCGCTTCTTAGGCTTGCTTTCAACGGGAATGAAAGATCTGCAACTCACATTTCCATGTGAATTTGCTCAGATTGCCCCAAAAGTGACATATTGTAGCTTTAAGACATTGGGGTTATGAACATATTCTCTGCTGTCAGGCATGCATCCACATGAGTGTGAAACCTATTGTAGAGTTGGGGGCTGTGGTTGAAACAATAGTGGAACTTGTTTTTGCTAACCCCCATTTTCCCACGACCATATTTGCACCCAGACATTCCCCAGTGGTCTGGATCATATCCATTAAATCCATGAGGAGGATTAAGGAAGTCACACTGTGTCTCTAAGGGGATAGTTATCCTCAGTCTGACCCAGCTGACATGTCATCATAAATCATTACTACTGCCAATATGTTGGAGGAGTGTGTGAATGTGTGGAGACTGATGAAGGGAGGACAGCTCATAGTAGTGGCTGGAATTGAATTAATGGAACGGTACACATTTTGTATTTGACACAGTTCCATTGCATTAATGAGCCTGTCCTCTGATTTAAAGGCCCAGTGCAGTCAAAAACTTGATTTGCCTGTATTTTATATACATTTCCATACTATGAGGTTGGAATAATAATATGAATATGTGCAATTTATAATGATCCCCTTTTAGTGTAAGAGCTGTTTGAAAAGACTGCCTGAAGGTTCAGCCTGTTTTCGTTGGATGGAGTCTTAGCCTTCCATGGTGACGTCACCATGCGGTAAATTAGTTAATAGACCAATAAGAAGAGAGTTAAACTTCTTTGCCAATAACAGCACACTTTTAGTTTTCCCATCCCCACTCAGACCACTCCCAGACGGTCCTAGCATAATTCTTGCTTGAAGAAGCTGCTAAGAAGCCATTTTTTTTTTTTTTTTACCATTTTAATTCAAAACGATCACCTTAAGGGTACTTCATTGTTACCCAGAAATGCTTTGATATTGAGATAAAAACGGCTGCATTGAACCATTAAATTGAAGCCAGCTTCCACTGGTGTGAACACACAATAGTATTAGCTCCTGGTTCTGGACTCATTCTTTGTTTGAACTCAACAGAGTAGTCTCAAACACTTATTCATTTGTCACCCCTCTATTTGGAGAGTTTATCAAAGAAAGCCGCTCTTCATCCTTTCATCTTTTCACCCTCCACAGTAAAGTCTGATAATCCTATTTGTTGGAGTGTACTAGAGGCACTCTCTTTTCCCTGACTGTATTGCAGTCTCTCTATTTGTGTTGCTGCTCTTGGAGGAAGTTTACATGTCAACCCCATGTGCTGTCAGAGAGAGTGAGAACATTCTACAGCCATGGACATGCTACAGTTTATGATGTTTGTAGTTGATACCAAGGATGCACTGTATAACTCACTGTTAAAGGAATGCCGAGACAAGGTGACTACATCCTGGGGAATCCAGAATGATGACACAGCATTGCTGTCTCTCTCTGTGTGTGTGTGTGTGTGTGTGTGTGTGTGTGTGTGTGTGTGTGTGTGTGTGTGTGTGTGTGTGTGTGTGTGTGTGTGTGTGTGTGTGTGTGTGTGTGTGTGTGTGTGTGTGTGCGTGTGCGTGCTTGTCTGTGTGTGCAAGTGCATGCATATGTATCTCTGAAACAAAAAGATGTTGCTGGATTTATCATAGTAAAGGCCAGACACAGCCCGCAACTGTATGGTTGATTCTGACAGGAGACCTTAACTTGGGTTTCCAATGATTCCCCAACAGGATACAGATTGTTTTGTACAAAGCAACACTATATATACAAAAGTATGTGGACACCCCTTCAAATGAGTGGATTCGGCTATTTCAGCCACACCCTTTGCTGACAGGTGTATAAGATCAAGCACACCGCCATGCAATCTCCACAGACAAACATTGGCAGTAGAATGCCCATACCCAGAGCTCAGTGACTTTCAACATGGCACGGTCATAGGATACCACCTAAGTCAGTTCGTAAAATGTTTGTCCTGCTAGAGCTTCCCCGGTCAACGGTGAGTGCTGTTATTGTGAAGTGGAAACGTCTAGGAGCAACAACGGCTCAGCCGCAAAGTGGTAGGCCACACAAGCTCACAGAACGGGATCACCGAGTGCTGAAGCATGTAGCATAAAAATAGTTTGTCCTCGGTTGCAACACTCACTACCGAGTTCCAAACTGCCTCTGGAAGCAACGTCAGCACAAGAACTGGTCTTCTGGAGTTTCAAGAAATGGGTTTCCATTGGACTCTGGAGCAGTGGAAATGCATTCTCTGGAGTGATAAATCACGCTTCACCATCTGACAGTCTGACGGATAAATCTGCATTTGGGGGATGCCAGGATAACTTTACCTGCCCGAATGCATAGTGCTAACTGTAAAGTTTGGTGGAGGAGGATTAATGGTCTGGAGCTGTTTTTCATGGTTCGGGCTAGGACCCTTAGTTCCTGTGAAGGGAAATCTTAACGCTACAGCATACAACAGCATTTTAGGCGATTCTGTGCTTCCAACATTGTGACAACAGTTTAGGGAAGGCCCTTTCCTGTTTCAACATCACAATGCCCTCGTGCACAAAGCGAGGTCCATACAGAAATGGTTTGTCGAGATCGGTGTGGAAGAACTTGACTGGCCTGCACAAAGCCCTGACCTCAACCCCATCGAACACCTTTGGGATGAATTGGAACGCCGACTGCAAGCCAGGCCTAATCGCTCCAACATCAGTGCCCAACCTCACTAATTCTCTTGTGGCTAAATGAAAGCATGTCCCCGCAGCATCACCGAATGGAAAGCCTTCCCAGAAGAATGGAGGCTGTAATAGCAGCAAAGGGCGGACCAACTCCAAATTAATGCCCATGATTTTGGAATGAGATGTTCGACGAGCAGGTGTCCACATACCTTTGGTCATGTAGTGTATGTTTAGTAACCAAAAGATCAACCAGAACACACATTTTGCCCATAGTGACAAATGGAGCTTCCCATGGAGTGACTGTGGACTAACCTCTACTTACACCCTTCTCTTTCATCAGTTTATCAAGCTCTCCTGCCAGTCAACCAGTCTGTATTAATGCTGTTAATAAATACCACACTTTTTGTTTTTCGCTTAAACAGGACCCCTCCCCCCCCATGCTCCAGCGTCACTTCCAGTTTCCCCTGAAGAAGAACTCAGCACCTCAGCGTGACATAAGGGATGAATGAGGTACGGAGGGATTAAGGGACCATCTGAATAGAACCCAGGACCCCAGGAGAACACACGTGGGATTTGCCTTTTCCATTCGCAGGGGTCATAGGTCTTTACCAGCTTTCTGTTTCTGTCATCTCCAAGTAGGAAATGCACCATTTAGCAGTGTAGCCATTCAGAATTTGTCAGGTGGTGGTTGCATGTTTCCCCACTTGAAAAGGCTTCTGGGCCGTGGCCATGAGATAAATGTTTTGCAGCACAACATTGTTTTTTTCTTCTTACTTGAACCAGGTAGTTCCCTCTCTGTTTTAGTCAGTTTAGCATCGGCAAAAGAAAGGGAGACACAGCGTTACTATAATGTAGTAATGGGTTACGTGTGTACAGTGACTTCAGGAAGTATTCACACCGCTTTATTTTTTCCACATTTTGTTGTTTAACATCTTGTGTAGATCGGCAACGACCAACACTAATATATGTTGATCAGATAAGTATTCAACCCCCAGATGAGACAATACATGGTATAATCACCTTTGGCAGCGATTACAGCTGGGAGTCTTTTTGGGTACGTCTCTTGAGATATTTGCACACCTAGATTATACAATATTTGCCCATTATGCTTATTTAAATTCTTCAAGCTCTGTCAAGTTGGTTGTTGATCATTGCTAAAACATTTAAAAAACATTTTCATGTCTTGCCATACATTTTCAAGATGATTTAATTCAAAACTAGGCCACTCAGAAATATTGTGGTCTCGGTAAGAAAATCCAGTGTAGATTTGGCCTTTTAGGTTATTGTCCTGCTGAAAGGTGAATTCGTCTCCCAGTGTCTGTTGGAAAGAAGGGAAAATACTTTGGAGAAAATATTCAGTCATGGGAAAAGTGGATTTGAAGTCATCCTCTGTTGTGCTCTCCGTCTGGTCAGTAAACTGGTTGGAAATTCAGAGGCATCCCACTCTGTTCTCCAACCCCAAATGGAAAAATCTGGGCACCACTACCATGCACTGATCTTGGGCCAGTAATGGTCAGGCAATGCATTGCTCAATATTTACAGATGACGTTCCCAGGCTGCCAGCGGCTGCAAATGGCTGACTGGTGGACATTCTGTGCCATCAACGTGGCCCACAAGATGAGCAGGATGCCAGAGCTCTGCCCACACACATCTGGGTTGCAGTGCACTACATTTGACCAGGGCCCATAGGGTATTACCCCCATAGTGCACTAGAAAGGAAATAGGGTACCATTTCAGCCCTGGCTACTTCAGGATCAAGGCTACATACAGGAGAATCACTTTTAGACATACATTTTCTGTTTCTTGAAATACACAGTCCAATCACCCAAAGGCTCATTCGATTCAAGTAACTGTTTGTCGTGCAATCAGTGATACTTGTTCAGGGTCCTGTTTATTAAGCACAGAAAACAGACTGAAACAGGAACCTTTTTATTCGTTTTCTGTGGCAAAAATATGTTCTGCTTGTGTGCCCAAATGAACACGACCCAGGTCATTCACAGTTGAGTGAGACCAAATACAAGGTTTATGATTGGACTGCTAAGTTTCTCTCCCGTGCCTTTGACCTATGACCCAGATGGAGTTATAACCTGTGTATTTTGCTATGGTGTTTTTTTAGAACCGCTCCCCTGCCACTCTACTGAGAAGGTGCCGCATCGCCATGACAGAGACGGACACGCCTCCCTCGGCTGCGAACAGGGCTGCCCTGTCCTCGGGCTCAGGGGAGGGAGGAGGAAGTGGCGAGGGACAGCCTGATGCCGATGGTACCTGTCCTGATCTGTCGGCACTGGCCGACCTGTTTGAGAGTGAGGAGGGCTCCCAGTCACCTCAGGACCCGGCTCCGGACGTCGACCGGCCAGGCCAGATGCAGCCAGGGGACGGCCGACAAAACCTCCGCATGAAGTTCCACGGTGCCTTTAAGAAGGGCATCTCTAACCCCATGGACCTGCTGGAGTCGACCATCTACGAGTCACCCGTGGCGCTCGGCCCCAAGAAAGCCCCCATGGACTCTCTCTTTGACTATGGTACCTACAGGCACACCAACAACAAGAAGCCACGCAGGAAGAAGCTCCCGCGAGGGTGAGGAGGGCCCACTGTTTTGAAGTAGACACGTGACTCATTCGTTATGGTGGCTTTCAGGAGTCTAGGAGCAGAGGCATGCAGAGGCATAGATTGTTGAACAACGTGTGGAGTTAGAAGCAGCATAGTCGATCACTTCTGGGGTGTAAATGTGACCGACTGGGTTCGAACTCGGTTTCTCCTGCATGCCACAAGACTGTGTTAACCCCCTGAGCTTAAAGCCTAGGCATCGGCTTGGAGAGTGAACGCAAGTCTTCCGGTGTCAGGCAAGGTTGTTTATCACACAATTGTGATTCACCTAACTGTCTCTGTTACACAGACCACACCACAGGGTTTGTACTTGGAACCGAAGGTTGTTCGCCATGTTTAACACCTCACCATATAATATAAAGGACAAATTCCCGTAAGAGATGGTCTGGTTTATAGATACACAAAAACTGCCTCTATGATTGTGGCTATATATTTCTACCATATAAGAGATTTCCCCTAAAAATGTTGATCAAATTGGCTTGGTTTCTGAGCTGAGAGTTGTATTAATATTCTATTTTACAAAACATTGCAGTTTTCGTTATTAATCAAAGGCTTGGCTTGGAAAAAATGGCTCATTGCAAAAATATAGAAACTCCTTCAGCTGCCACTGTTTAGTCACAGAGGTGTGTCCCTCTCATGTGGAACTTCGTAAACAGAAGGGCTAGTCAGAGGGACATTCAGGCATCTAACAGAGAGTGTGTTGTTGTTTCCCTCCTCGCAGCCGTTGAGGTAATATTTAGGCTGGAGCTTGTTCCTGGCTACCTGTTTCACAGTGAGGTCTATTTATTGAGTAGTTCAGTAGTAGAATTTGGACAGCGGTTCACTTTATATGGTTTAACTTTCAACTTTTTTCCTAGGCTACAACCACTGGTAACGCTTTATATAGTCCACAGGTATGATGAATTGTGATGGAGTTATAATGCATTGTTAGACTTGTCATAAGCATATATGACCCCCATATAATATACTTTTATCATCGCATTATGATCCTGACTAAATACCAGCCATTTTGAGTGTATTGAACATTTGCTAGAGAGACAAAGCATATAAGCCTCATAATAAGATATTTAAAAGGCTCATATGTGCTTATAACAAGTGATAAAGCATTATTTTACTGTGGGCTTTAAATAAAGTGGTGGCCCAACTGTCATTCTTGACCCCCACTGTTTAGTCCCCCCACCTGTAGGCCTATAGACGCCAGAGATTACCATTTAAAAAATAGTCCAGTAAACAGCCGCCATCTTTCATTTCGGATCAGTAATGTAACACTGAGGGATTTCTGTGTCCCTACCAATGGTGTCTATAAACACTTAGAGTATGTGTTATACACTGAGTGTACAAAACATTAGGAACACCTCCCTAATACTGAGGCCCTCAGAACAGCCTCAATTCGTCGAGGCATAGACTCTATCAAGAATGGTCCACCGCCCAAAGGACATCCAGCCAACTTGACACAACTGTCAACATGGGCTAGCATCCCTGTGGAATGCTTTCAACACCTTGTACTCAAGAGTCCATGCCCCAACGAATTCTGAGGACAAAATGCAGAGCAACTCAATATTAGGAAGATGTGCCTACTGTTTTGTACACTCAGTGAAACTGTTGAGCGTGAAAAACCCAGTTGCAGTTCTTGACACACTCAAACCGGTGCGCCTGGCACCTACTACCATACCCCGTTCAAAGGCACTTAAATATTTTCGCTAGCCTATTCACCTTCTGAATGGCACACATACACAATCCACGTCTCAATTGTCTCAAGGCTTAAAAATCCTTCTTTAACCTGTCTCCTCCCCTTTATCTATACGGATTGAAGTGGATTTAACAAGTGGCATCATAGCTTTCACCTGTATTCACCTGGTTAGTCTATGTCTTGGAAAGACAGGTGTTCCTAATGTACACTCAGTGTATGTGAGTATATGTATGTCAATGGTCCCTACATAGTAAGACTGAGACGTCCTGCAATGAAAGTCTGGACCCTCCGGGCTTGGACCCACCCAAGGTGTTGAAGGTGTTTAACCGCGTGCTGCTCTTCGATGGCGTGTCACGGGCCGACCCAGAGGCCCTCTCCGGCCTGCTGGAGTACCTACAGGGTCACGAAAAGAGGCTCACCGACGAGGAGTTCAAAGGTGAGACGACCCCATTGGTGGTGTGGTGGGTGGAGCCCTGTGGTGCCAAATATCTCTTGTCTCAGCTTTCACAGCCAAACGTAGAAAGGTCGGAGGAAAAGAGAGAAAGTGTGTGTTTGTTGAATTAGATTTTATTTAACTAGGCAATTCAGTAAAGAACAAACTTTTATTTATAATGACGGCCTACAGTGGGTTAACTGCCTTGTTCAGGGGCAGAACAACAGATTTTTACCTTGTCAGCTCGGGGATTCGATCTAGCAATCTTTCGGTTACTGGCCCAACGCTCTAACCACTAGGCGACCTGCCGCCCCAAGGGGTGGGGCTTAAGGGGTACGACTAAGATAGCATCAGAACTTTATCTCAAACATGCCACATCTGGCCTCCCGAGTGGCACAGAGGTCTAAGGCACTGCATCGCAGTGCTAGAGGCGTCACTTCAGACTCAGGTTCCATCCCAGGCTGTGTCGCAGCCAGCCGCGACTGGGAGACCTATGAAGCGGCCCACAATTGGCCCAGCGTTGTTAGGGGAGGGTTTGGCCTGTCGGAATGTCCTTGTTCCATCGCGCTCTAGCGAGTCCTTGTGGTGGGTTGGGTGCATGCACGCTGACTTCGGTCGCCAGTTGTACAGTGTTTCCTCCAACACATTGGTGCGGCTGGCTTCAGGGTTAAGCGAGCACTGTGTTAAGAAGCAGTGCGGCTTGGCAGGGTTGTGTTTTTCGGAGGACGCATGGCTCTCGACCTTCGCCACCTCCCGAGTCCGTACAGAAGTTACAGCGATGGGACAAGACTGTAACTACCAATTGGGTGTCATGAAACAACAAAACATCTGTTACAGTTGCCTTACTAAAGGAGAAGCCTTACTTTTTAGTCCACTTAGCCCTGTTACTAACACCTTCGGTTAATGTGTCATCCTGGAGTTTTGTCATGACTTTATGTATTGATAATAGGTATCGATGTCTCAACAGACCTTTTTCTTAGGGCTTCAACTCTTTGGCATGTCCTGTGACTTGGTTATCTGTCTCTGAATTCTAATTTTTCCACCGTCCTCTCTTCCCCGTTGTTCTTGGCTCCATAGTGCACTCGTTCCACGGAGCGACGAGTGTCTGGGTTTTCACTCCTTTCTTGTACTTGATTGATGAATTAAGGTCACTAATTAGTAAAGAACTCCTCTTAACTGGTTGTCTAGGCCTTAATTGAAAACCACAAAACCTGCAAACACTAGGCCCTCCATTGAATGACTGACACCCCTGCCATAGAGTAATGAGAAGGAAGCTACTGTGATGTCAGAGATTTTGTCCTGTCAAGGGTGGGTCCAAGGACAGCATCCTGTTGCCAGTCTGTGTTTGTGTGTGTATGTGTGTGTGCTTTATAACAGAGAGCAGAGAGAAATCACAGCAAACTGTCTCCTTCTGGGAAGAAAATGACTCAAGTGGCTTGACAGACTACATGAAAAACTCAGACTAAAAGTAAACAATAGAAGCAGACAACTTACTTGACCACCACATTTAGTTTGGCTGTTGTTTCTCCTGGTTTTGAGGCATTTTCATGTTTCGTGAAATGTCTTGCTTGCTTCCCTTTCCTTTCTTATTTGATCACTAACGAGTTATCACCAGTTTTTACTTTTTCAACCAACATAAAAATGTTTTCTGTGTCCCTAACCTCTTTCTCTTCTCTCAACTGGCAACTGTGTTTCAGGTTATTTGTTGGAAATTCCACTCTAAGCACAGTTCTGTGTATCATAAAGTTCACCTGTACTGCAGCACAGTGAAAAAGCATTTGCTTCAAATTTGGAGGGTCCTGCTCTGTCTGGGGAAAGAGAAAGGGGTATACCTAGTCAGTTGTACAACTGAATGCATTCAACTGAAATGTGTCTTCCGCATTTAACCCCACCCCTCTGAATCAGAGAGGTGCAGGGTATATTTCAGAAATGCATTTCATTACATCGTTTATTAGGTGATTGCTTATGAACTTGGCACTTGGTGTCGCCGTGGCTGCAAGACCGTTTGTCACATGAACAATGTACCTTGCTGCCTAAGGATATTTTAAAAGTCCTTTTTTTATGTCCAGAACAATGCATGTACATGTCGTTTCGGAGTACCCCTCCCCCCATCAATTTGGTTTTATTTTCTCCCAGAACCTTCTACGGGGAAGACATGCCTGCCCAAAGCCCTTCTGAACCTGTACAGTGGTCAGAATGACACCATTCCTATGCTGATGGACATTGCAGAGCAGACAGTCAACCTCCATGAGTTCATCAACACGCCCTTCAGAGACGTCTACTACAGAGGTAAACTCTCTTCACATTTTAGCCCCTAAAAACACCAGGGTCTTGTTCAATAGGTACTTCATTGACTGAAATGCTCACTTTTGGTTTCTGTTGTGAACCTTTATAATGATTAATTGTGTGCCCGAATGAACACGACCCTGTATTAACCAGTCGTTTGACTAGGATTGAAGTAGATTATTTCAAACTTGGACTGTGTCAATAATTTGATATTATCACAGATAAAAGTACCTACCTGCAATGTAGTGCCAACTATGCACACGTAGCCCAGTACTACTTCCACGAAGGCAGGCTTAATAGAGGCGCACTTACCTACAACGAGTCCTCCACAGCCCCTTCTGCACAAAGAGACCACACATCCTAGTCTCCGGGCCAACACAGGGCTGCTCTATGGGGCTTCTATTTCCAGAGGAAGGCTGGATGATGTGGCTGTTACACCTACAATATTTGCCTTTACAGCTTGGAAACCACAGTGCAGCACACCTATTTCTTCCATTCACTGTCTTAGGTCTAAGCACAATAAACTCCTTGTCTAAAAAACACTTCACTCATCACACACTATGTCAGCCACTTCAAGATTTGCTGTTAGAATGGGATTTCACACTTTTGCCAGGATATCTCACATTCCGTGTGTCTGAAATTACTCCCTATGTAGTGCACTTTTTTTCCATAGGGCTCTGATCAAAGGTAGTGCACTATATAGGGAATAGGATGCCATTTCAGACACAACCATAGTCCACCTCCACACAGTAATGAAGTAGTAGACAGATGGTGATTGCTGAGGAGCCCATGGCAGCCATATGGTCTACTTACTGTTGGTACAGGTCACCTTTAATGAACATACAAGCCAGAAGGAATGTGTTTATGTCTGTATGCCTGTGTGCCATGACTGTTCACAGATTTGACACTGCAGCAGAACCAAGCCACCTTTGTTGAGCATAAAAAAAAAACACATTTATTGATGAGATACAGGGACTTAGTGAATGTGGTATCACCTTAGTTTCAACAATACCATTGTTGAAATGTGGATAGGAGAGGAAAGCGGTTGACCTTCGACCCAGTCATTTTTTCGTCTTTGTCCGAGACCTCTAGTCAATGCACCTTTCCGCACTGCTGAAGGTGGCAGTGAGACTCCAAACAATGTAATAAATTGACTGTAGAGTTCAGTCCCTCTCAGGCAAGGCTGGAATAGAGAATATATGAATGATCTAAGAATCCCAATTTAACCACTTGTCCCTTTACCCAATGTGTTGACTGACTGTTGTGTGGTTTGACAGGCCAGACGGCGCTCCACATCGCCATTGAGAGGCGCTGTAAGCAATACGTGGAGCTGCTGGTGGAGAAAGGGGCAGATGTTCACGCCCAGGCCCGCGGACGCTTCTTCCAACCCAGGGACGAGGGGGGCTACTTCTACTTTGGTGAGACACCATAACGTTAGGATCAGATCTGATCCATTCTTCTGTCTACAGAAACCACAAGATTTAGATTCGAGATTCAATATTTTCAATATTGTTAAGTCTTCAGTCAGCAGGGGCTTAAAGTGGCAGTACATTAAGTGTAGGAGTATAGTTTAAAACCTCTTAGATTTAAAGTCCCCTGTTTAGGGGACCTGCGAGGTGCTGGTACCGCTTCCGACTAACATTTGTGCATATAAATCCTCCCACGAACACAGTAGTATGTTTTTTGTGCCAGTGTGACTTGGGATGTGAAATCAAAAACAATTTGAAGCTGGGATGTCTCGCCTACCATTTCATTCTCTCTTCCAACTGGCCAACTCCTGGCTGAAACCCACGTCAAAGCCACTGACAAAGTGGCTGAAAAAGAGTTTGATTGGAAAAGCGTTATTAGCTGCTACTGGTTATTAGCTAGCTACTGTACCTTTTTGATTTTGGATCCCGCGACGCGGTTAGCGTCAGTTGCTGGGACCGCTGCTATCTGTCCAGGGATCCTGACGACCAAGGGTCTGATGATGAGCTGCTTGGCGTAGCAGTTAACCTAGCTGCCACTGTTAGCTGCCGATCAAGCTAGAGGGGTTTCCTTGAGAACTTGAACGCAGCCCACAACGTGGTTTTCCCTTGTGGCTAGGACCGCGGATTATCCTGGTCTTGTGGTTGTCTAGATCCCTATTTTGTCGCTGTTTCCATCTTCCCTGTGACCTGCCCTGCCTGGAATTGCAGGGAGTAACAGCATAGCCTATGTTGCTACCATGACAAAGACCAAATCTGGTGGGAGTACCGTTGAGGACAGTGGTGTCTCTCGATCACAGGTGAAGGATCTTTTAAACAAACAAAAAGAGTTCTACAAGCAGTTGTTACAACAACAAGAAAATAGCTTCAAGTATTGTGTTCGAATACTGGTGCAGTCAACTAATAGAATAATGGAGCAGAGAAGTCCAGGACCTGAAGAATAGTTTGCAGTTCTCACAGGGTCAGCTAGATGAGTTTAAACAGGAAAACGGCAAGAGGGCAAAAATCTATAAATCATTGAGAGAGGACATCCGTTCTATATGTGAATCCATGATAACAATGCCGGAGAAATCAGATTATCTCTAGGGACAATCAAAATGGAACAACATTGTTGTAGATGGAATTGTAGAATCTCCACATGAGATCTGGACAGAGTTTGAGGACATAGTGAGGAAAATTATCTCGGAGAAACTGAAGACGGACCACATGAAGATTGAGTTAGAATGCGCCCACAGGACTGGAGAACCCAACATCGGCCCAGGTAACAGGCCCAGGCTGATAGTTGTCAAGGTGGATAGTACAAGTCTCAGAGTTTATTATAGTACAAGGGGCAGGCAAAGGGTGGTAGTCCAAATCCGAGTCCGGCAGGTACAGGATGGTAGGCAATCGGTAAGTCAAGGATGGTGTCATGACTTTCACTCCTGGGTGAGGATCAGAGAGAGCCCGCCCCTCTCTCTTTCTCTCCCACCAGAGAGGAAGGGGGGTTTATGACTTAACAACCAGTCGTAAATGGTTTCTAACTCTCTGCCTCTCAGTATCCACGAATGGAATGTCTGAGTGGTATAAAGAGATTCTTGCCCAAAGAACTTCAACATCCAAAAGGGGATAATGAAACAATATTCCTAACATAAAGAATGTGGGAAATGGTCGGTGGGGATGAAAAACAATGATGATGTCGTATCATTTGTGATTTTGTGGTATCATTAAAGATGTTGTAACAGAAACATTGTAACTTCAAGAGCTTTGTTGTTGTAGTCTAAATGTTGTAAAACTCATATGATTAAATATGAAACTATTTGTGAGAAGATTAAATGTGATTTTATCCTAAATTAGACAATTGTTTTTCATGTAAAGTTTTACCCAGTTAGTAACCACGCCCACGTGAGCACAGACATTATGCCAAAAGGATGGAACGCCCCTTATTCCAGAGTGCTTATAAAACGACTCCTAACGAAATGTACATTAGACCAGAAAACGTGGAGTGGTGGCGACACATGGAAATGGTTGCAATTTAAATAGAGCTTAGGGCCAGTAACCGAAAGGTTGCTGGAACAAATCCCCGAGCTGACAAGGTAAAAATCTGTCGAACTGCCTGAGCAAGGCACTGTTCCCTGGGCAATGAAGACATGGATGTCGATTATGGCAGCCCGCCACACCTCCCTGATTCAGAGGGGTTGGCTTAAATGCAGCAGACATATTTCAGTTGTACGGACGGTAAGCCAGACGTCACAAATGGTTTAAAACTACTAGACCAGAAAGTGTAGAGCTATGGTTCGATGGTACAATGGTTAGACTCTACCAGACCAGAAAAGGGTAACTCAACGAAGACTAGACATGCAGCTCTGCATGTAATGTAGTCTAGGAAACTCAACCAAAGATGAGAAAATAACATTTCCTTATCAGAACGTGTTGTATCCAGTCTAACGAACACTTCCAGCAAAGAAAGCTACTACTAAGGGCATGGTGACCTCTGGTGGACAACCAGAGACTTTCTTTCAAACTATTCGACACATACTGATTGGGTGATTTCAACAGAGAGAGACGACAAAGACATACAAGCATAAATATGTACATTGCGTTTCTAAATCCGAATGAGCGGTTGTTTCGGTGCTAAATACCCATATTTATGATGAGCGTATTATTCAACTGTATGTACGATAGTTGAATTCCTTTGACTCTCCTTCTCCTTCGCTCTTTCCAAGCCTTTATATCGGGTTAGTCTACCAGGGACCTTTCATTGCATTGTTAGTAATCAACGTATAATCGATCCTGTGTGTGTGTTTTATGTAATTCTGTGTGATTATTTAGTTAGTAAGTAAATAATTCGGCCAATTTGTGTATCGCTGATTTAACGGATTATGCGATGTTCAGAATGAGACTGATATGAGGTAATAATAATGAATGGATGGCTAATTTTGATAACGATATACTCTGATATTCTTGAGTTACTTCTGGAAAACGGTAACTCATTAAACAAACTTTTTCCGTGGTGCCTCAAGATTGCGTGTGAGTTAATTGTTACAAGATGAATGTAATCATCGTAATAATTAAACATAGTTCATTCATTTGATAAGATAATCATCATCGCATTAATGGTACCAACATCACGACACAGGCAAAGAGTCGTATTCCAAATCAGAGTCAAGCAGATACAGGACGGCAGGCAGGATCAGGGTCAGGACAGGCAGAAAGGTCAGGGGAAGAGTAGGGAAAACAAAAACTAGAGCACAGGAAACACGGCAACATGCTGGTGGGACAAGACGAACTGGCAACAGACAATCAGAAACTCAGGTATAAAAGCACAGGGGATAATGGGAAAAATGGGAGACACCTGGAGAGGGGTGGAGACGAGCACAAGACAGGTGAAACAGATCAGGGTGTGACATCCTGAGGTTCAAGGACAAGGTAGCGGTTCTGGAAAAAGCCAAGAACTTGAGGGGAACGTATATCTATTTTACAGTCATCTAAAGCCTATTATTTTGGGGTATTGCTATTGGCCAACAAGTGCTAACAGTCAGTATCTAAATAATATGTATGAAATTCTAGATAGGGTTTATGATGTTAACAGAGAGGTCTACTTTCTTGGGGACCTGAATATTGACTGGTTTTCATCAAGCTCTGTGCTCGAGGAAGTTTCTCACTGTAACAATGCCTGTAATCTGGTTCCGGTTATTAATCAACCTACCAAGTGTGTTTACTAACACTACAGGAACAAGATCATTCAGGTTTTGATCACATTTTTACTAATACTGTACAACTCTGAACTAAAGCTGTATCCGTACCCATTGGATGCAGTGATCACAATATAGTGGCTATATAATATAGTCTTTGTTTCTGGCCATTTTGAGCATGTAATTGAACCCACAAATGCTGATGCTCCAGATACTCAACTAGTCTAAAGAAGGCCAGTTTTTTTATTGCTTCTTTAATCAGTACAACAGTTTTCAGCTGTGCTAACATAATCGCAAAAGGGTTTTCTAATGATCAATTAGCCTTTTAAAATGCTAAACTTGGATTAGCTAATACAACGTGCCATTGGAACACAGGAGTGATGGTTGCTGATAATGGGTACGCCTAGATATTCCCTAAAAAATCAGCTGTTTCCAGCTACAGTATTCATTTACAACATGAACAATGTCTACACTGTATTTCTGATCAATTTGATGATATTTTAATGGACAAAATGTGCTTTTCTTTCAAAAACAAGGACATTTGTAAATGACCCCAACCTTTTGAACGGTAGTGAATATTTCATTGCTTTTCAACCTCTGCCATATCGTGGATTCAGAGCAATCTGTCTAAGATAACTCAGAGGGTTTCTTTAATGGGGTCTTGTCTAACGTCAAACACCACCGGGAAGCTCTCGAGGCCCTCTACTTTTTTCTATTTTTTTTTACCAATGACCTGCCACTGGCATTAAACAATCCAGTGTGTCCATCCATGTATGCTGATGATTCAACCACATACGTGTCAGCAACCACAGCTAATGAAGTCACTGAAACCCTTAACAAGGAGTTGTCGTCAGTTTTGGAATGGATGGCTTGTAATAAACTGGTCCTGAACCTCTCTAAAACTAAGAGCATTGTATTTGTTACAAATAATTGTAGACCTCAGCTGAATCCTGTAATGATTGGTGTGGCTGTTGACAAGTTGAGGAGACTATATTACTTGCTGTTACCTTTGATTGTAAACTGTCATGGTCAAAATGGTTGTAAAGGGTGGCTATTTGCAGAATCTCATATATAAAATATATTTAGATTTGTTTAACACTTTTTTGGTTACTACATGATTCGATATATGTTATTTCATAGTTTTTAATGTCATCACTATTATTCTACAATGTAGAAAATAGTAAAAATGAAGAAAACCCTTGAATGAGTAGGTGTTCTAAAACTTTTGACCGGTAGTGTATTTTACAGTTAAAAGGTGAAATCTTATAGTTAGTGATTTTATAATTTTATGATACTATATTTAGAAAGCATAACATCATTTCAAGCCTTATTCAAACAGTTTTGTTGAATAGGAAATACATCATATGAAATATTTCATGTTTTCATATTTGTATCATATTTGCACTGTTTACTTGAGCTTGTGTCCCCAAAAGTGACTACACCTCAGCAATTTCTACCTTTTTATTACCAGAAAGGTGAGGTTTTAGCCTTTCTTGGAGTATGCAGCGTTGCTAGTTATTGTTTATGGTCCTCTCATGATAAATAATTACTTTCGGGGATCACGTAGTTTACATTTTAGATTACATGTAGTTACATTTAAGAGTTAAGCACATGATGAGACTTCATACATGTTCGATTTATGGTAACATTCATGCCCTAGCATTGTATTATTGAACTTTGGCAGTATTTTGATACTGTTAAAGTCATATTCTATTCCTCTTGGCTTTTTAATGACACGTCTGTAGTTTTCCATGACAGGCGCCTGGTTTCCCGAAACTGTGAGGTCATGTCAGTGTGTCTAAAAGCAGTGCACTTGAAAAGTGGTTTTCTAGCTACCTCAGTGTGCCTTTTATTTGACATGCCCAGAGGTTTGGGCTACAGAGACTGCATCGCTGCGCAGTTGGATAACTTGGAGTACTATTACACTACTAAGGTAGTGTTAAGCATCTTTTGGAAAATGCTCTCAGTTGCCATGGTAAGCAGCGGTGGGAAAATGACCCAATTGTGATACTTGAATAAAAGTATAGATACCTTTTTAATTGAAAGTTACTCAAGTAAAAGTTAGTACTACTACTAATACTACTTGAGTAAAAGTCTAAAAGTATTTGGTTCTAAATATACTTAAATATCAAAAGTAAATGTAATTGCTAAAATATACTTCAGTATCAAAAGTAAAAGTACATGCAAATGTATAAAACAAATAGTAAAGTACAGATGCCCCCAAAAATGACTTAAGTAGTACTTTATAGTATTTTTTTACATGGCGCTAAGTACCTTACACCACTGATGGTAAAATTAGGTGACATTAGAGCTCACCCTTCCCTTTTTACATGGCAGGTTTGGGCTGGGAAAACACAGTCAGAACAGTTCGCCAGGCTTATGATAAACTCATATAACCACCCAAAACTAGTCTGATGTCACATCATCAGAAATGTCATTTATTAGTAGTAGGCTTCTCCAAAAAAGAAAAGAAAACAATTGTCACAAGTTCAACAAGTATTTCCAAACAGTTTAATGATGACCCGAACTAGACTGTGCTGACTGATATTTCATTTTGACATGGTCTTTTCTGGCACTGTGTTTGCAACTATGGTGAATGCTTTTACCAGGCCAGTGCAGAAACCTACAGCTCTGCTCATGAATGGGAAAGGGATATAAAGGAGACACATGCAAAAGACAGGAGATTTGAGTAGGCAATTATTTCCCCCGAGAAACTCACTACTGCCATTGTTATTGTATTGATGCGTTTACGTTCCATCACACGAGGGATTATATCCAGTGGCACTAAGTGCGACTATCATTCCCAAATCATTCCTAACTCCTGGCGTGTCTGTGGCACAGTGCAAGTCATTCACTATGGAGCTTTGCACTAAGGGAACCAGGAAACCTGGCAGAGAGGCGACGGCTAATGTGATTTGGCGCTTACTCCAACACTCCGCAAGCACCCGTGCAAATCCATGAAGAAGAGCATTTCCCATGCGAGGTGACAGGTTAATCTGTTACCCGTGGCAACGGCTCGTTTTCAGTAGCCGCTTTTGGCACACTGGTTTCAATGCACAGGCCCCTCCCTCAGACAAGTAGTACTAATTGTGCCCTTTTCGTTGCAAGGTTTCTAAATCCAATTTTTGATCCACTTATAGGTAGGCTTAGCCTGATGACTCACACTAAATTCTTCCGCCTGCTCTGTTGTTCGCTACATATTTTTGTCTGCCATGTCCATAGGCCCGGTGTAGCGTCTGGCCTGAGTAAGGAGTCTGGGTAGCCAGGCAAAGAGCCTTCAAAGACATGTTGAAAGTGGTGTGCTGTTCCATATGAATTTACATCACTTCCCAGAGTGGAAAGAGACTGCCTGAATGCCAGTTGGGCAGGGTTTGCACTTTTGGGTCTTTTTCTATTGCTTCCGTTGTAAAAAAGGGCATCCCCTTGATTGATGTGCTTGTTGCTGTGTGTATCTGACTGTATCTCTTTGGCCAGGCGAGCTGCCTCTGTCGCTGGCAGCGTGCACCAACCAGCCGAACATGGTGCACTACTTGACCGAGAACGCCCATAAGAAGGCTGACCTTCGTCGGCAGGACTCGCGCGGCAACACAGTGCTACACGGCCTGGTGCACATCGCCGACAACACCCGGGACAACACCCGTTTCCTCACCAAGATGTACGACCTGCTGCTGACCAAGTGTGCCAAACTCTACCCAGAATGCAGCCTGGAGGACATTCTCAACAACGACGGCATGTCGCCCCTTATGATGGCAGCGAAGCTGGGAAAAATTGGGGTGAGAACGAACTCGTATGTCACGTGTATGAGGAGTCATACTCTTAACGGGATAGTTTGTATAACCCATGGAAATGCTATCGTGTGGTGCCTTGTTGGATTCTGTATCGTATCATTGACAGAAGACACAATCGCAGTAAAACGGACACTAAAGGTCAGCTTTTGTTGTTATTATTTCTCCCAGGTTTTCCAGCACATCATTCGCAGGGAGATCAAGGACGAGGAAGCGCGTCACCTCTCACGGAAGTTCAAGGACTGGGCGTACGGCCCCGTGTACTCCTCCCTGTACGACCTCTCCTCGCTGGACACCTGTGGAGAGGAGGTGTCCGTGCTGGAGATCCTGGTCTACAACAGCCGCATCGAGGTGCGTGAAAGCCTGCTTCGATAAAGCCTGCTTCGATAAAGCCTGCTTCGATAAAGCCTGCTTCGATAAAGCCTTGACTCTAAAGCTCTGGGAGCGAACGCAAGTCTACAGTGTCTTTTGTTGTGTGGCTGAGATTGTGAGGTGGGACGGGGCAGACAGAGGCCAAGTGTGGATTTTTGCCTTTTTGTCTGTAATAGATTGGTTTACCTGAGATAAAGGGAGAGCCAGCATGGTAGGAAAGATGGAGTATGATTTCTCTTTAACACCATACGCTCCTTCCTATCATTATTGTGAGTTCTCCTGCACTGTCCGCAGAATCGCCATGAGATGCTGGCTGTGGAGCCCATCAACGAGCTGCTGAGGGCCAAGTGGCAGAAGTTTGCTGCCGTCACCTTTTACATCAGCGTTGTCTCCTACCTGGTGACCATGATCATCTTCACCCTGGTGGCCTACTACCGCCCATCCCAGGGAACGGTACGTACATGATCAACAACTCAAATACAAATGCAACAAATATATGCACTTATTCAATGTCGGTTTGGATGAAAGTGTTTGCCAAAGGGCATTATTATTATTATTATTATTATTATTATTATTATTATTATTATTATTATTATTATGTGTATTGTGCAAACAGTATGGGTGCCATGATTAGCAAAGCTTTAACTCTGTTTGTCCCTGCCCAGCCTCCGTACCCTTACACCACCTCCACAGACTATCTGCGTCTGGGAGGGGAGGTTATCACCTTGGGCTCCGGAGTCTTCTTCTTTCTCACCAACGTAAGTCTGCAGCCTGCAGCCACCACACCTTCTCTCCGGTTGAACCATCCAATCAGAGTTACAGCTTTGAATGTTGACTCTACAATTAACAACTTGTTTTTGAAGAGGCCTCAAGATGTGTACACAAACACACACTTTCACTATAAGAGATCTTCGACCTCCCCTGTAAATTGATCTCTCTCTCTCTCTCTCTCTCTCTCTCTCTCTCAAAATCTCTCTCTCTCTAAATCTCTCTCTCTCTCTCAAAATCTCAAAATCTCTCTCTCTCTCAAAATCTCAAAATCTCTCTCTCTCAAAATCTCTCTCTCAAAATCTCTCTCTCTCGAAATCTCAATCTCTCTCTCTCAAAATCTCTCTCTCTCAAAATCTCTCTCTCTCTCTCTCAAAATCTCAAAATCTCTCTCTCTCTCTCTCTCAAAATCTCAAAATCTCTCTCTCTCTCTCTCTCTCTCTCTCTCTCTCTCTCTCTCTCTCTCTCAAAATCTCAAAATCTCTCTCTCTCTCTCTCTCTCTCTCAAAATCTCAAAATCTCTCTCTCTCTCAAAATGTCTCAATCTCTCTCTCTCAAAATCTCAAAATCTCAATCTCTCAAAATCTCAATCTCTCTCTCAATCTCAATCTCTCTCTCTCAAAATCTCTCTCTCTCAAAATCTCTCTCTCAAAATCTCAAAATCTCAAAATCTCTCTCTCTCAAAATCTCAAAATCTCTCTCTCTCTCTCTCTCTCTCTCAAAATCTCTCACTCTCTCTCTCTCTCTCTCTCTCTCTCAAAATCTCAATCTCTCTCTCTCTCTCAAAATCTCAATCTCTCTCTCTCTCTCTCTCTCTCAAAATCTCAATCTCTCTCTCTCTCTCTCTCTCAAAATCTCAATCTCTCTCTCTCTCAAAATCTCAATCTCTCTCTCTCTCAAAATCTCTCTCTCTCAACATCTCAAAATCTCTCTCTCTCTCAAAATATCTCTCTCTCTCAAAATCTCAAAATCTCTCTCTCAAAATCTCAAAATCTCTCTCTCAAAATCTCTCTCTCTCAATCTCTCTCTCAAAATCTCAATCTCTCACTCAAAATCTCAATCTCTCTCTCAAAATCTCAATCTCTCTCTCTCAAAATCTCAATCTCTCTCTCTCAAAATCTCAATCTCTCTCTCTCAAAATCTCAATCTCTCTCTCTCAAAATCTCTCTCTCTCAAAATCTCAAAATCTCTCTCTCAAAATCTCAAAATCTCTCTCTCTCAAAATCTCTCTCTCTCAAAATCTCTCTCTCTCTCAATCTCTCTCTCTCAAAATCTCAATCTCTCTCTCTCAAAATCTCAAAATCTCTCTCTCTCTCAAAATCTCAATCTCTCTCTCTCTCTCTCAAAATCTCTCTATCTCTCAAAATCTCAAAATCTCTCAAAATCTCAAAATCTCTCTCTCTCAAAATCTCAAAATCTCTCTCTCTAAAAATCTCAATCTCTCTCTCTCTCTCAAAATCTCAAAATCTCTCTCTCTCTCAAAATCTCTATCTCTCTCTCTCTCTCTCAAAATCTCTCTCTCTCTCTCTCAAAATCTCTCTCTCTCTCTCTCAAAATCTATCTCTCCCTGTCCCCTCTTTGTAGATTAAGGACCTCTTCCTGAAGAAATGCCCCGGGGTGAACTCCCTATTTGTCGATGGCTCCTTTCAACTGCTCTAGTAAGACTCCAGCTCCCCCTCCTTAACCTTCAGCTCCTTTGTAACACCCTCTGACTTGTACCCGAAGGCTAATTTATCATCCTCTCTTAATTGAGTCTTCGGTTTAATTCCACATTAAAGCCCCCCTTTCCCTGGCACGTTTTCTAGTTTACATCTTCTTTCATTAAACTCACGATCCCAACAAAGAGCGGAGGATGCTGAGCGCCGCTCCGAAGGGTGTTTTGTTTGCATCATTAGTGCTGCATCTGCGAGAGCCAACATGGTGTCCGTTAAATCCCAAATGGCATTCCTGTGTACTGGGAAGGTTCTCTGTGTCTAACACGTAGGAAAGGATAAGGATTATTGCCGTTTCCTGGAATCTGAACACAAGGGCCATGAGGGTACACTGTTGCCAAACATTTTGAATCGGAAAATGAAAACGGGTTTCTTACTGGACAAGTCTCCTGTATCTCTAGCTTCATCTACTCTTTGCTGGTGATAGTGACTGCGGCCCTCTACCTGTCGGGTATCGAGGCCTATGTGTCTGTGATGGTGTTTGCGCTGGTCCTGGGCTGGATGAACACTTTATACTTCACTAGAGGCCTGAAGCTCACCGGCACCTACAGCATCATGATACAGAAGGTATCGACTCATTCACTCTCTCATCCATCACATTGAATTTGAAATCCAAATGGACTAATTGGACACTAGACACCTGATCACAATTTATCCTTCTTCCTTGGCTCTCAGATTCTCTTCAAAGACCTGTTCCGGTTTCTGCTGGTCTACGTGCTCTTCATGATTGGATACTCGTCAGGTACAGTGTCCCCTACTGCACACTTCTTCTCAGCAGTCTGTCGGCCAGTTGAAACAGAGGAGAAAGCTACCTTATCATCTCCTCCTGTTTCCCATGTCACCCCCCAGCTCTGGTGTCCCTCCTGGCGGTATGCCCCGGGCCTGACGAGGTGTGTCCGGAGGAAGGCGGCTGCCCCACCTACCCCCAGTGCCGGGACACGGACACCTTCAGCAACTTCCTGCTGGACCTGTTCAAGCTGACCATCGGAATGGGTGATTTGGACATGGTCAGCAGCGCCCAGTACCCAGCTGTCTTCCTCATCCTGCTGGTCACCTACATCATCCTCACCTTCGTGCTGCTGCTCAACATGTTGATCGCTCTGATGGGAGAGACAGTGAGCCAGGTGTCCAAGGAGAGCAAGAAGATCTGGAAGCTGCAGGTGAGTGAGGAGAACAGCTGATGGACAGCTAGGGTCCCAATGCAGTAAACACTACTCATTAAAGCACAACGCAGCAAATGTCACGGAAAACAAAAAATAAACATTTATTATTGGAAGTCCCTCCTCTTTCAGTCATTTTTCTTACGTTTGGTGCCTAGTAAATATGTCCCTGGGATGCCCTGGTGATGGCCTTATGCACAGTGCATCCTCTAGTTCACGGTCACATTAGTATGTTATGAAAAACATTACTGCATGTTGGTTGACGTTATGCTTCAACAACAGTGGGCTACGACAATCCTGGACATCGAGCGCTCCTTCCCTGTGTGTCTGCGGAAGTCCTTCCGGTCCGGGGAGATGGTGACCGTGGGGAAGAACTGGGACGGTACCCCTGACCGCCGCTGGTGCTTCAGGTACACATGCTAATTTCACTGAACTCTCACCCCTCTCTGCGTCAGAGAAACGTGTCTGATTGGTAAGTCAAAGGCAAACATCTTCTGTGGTCATTTCAGGGTGGACGAGGTCAACTGGTGCCACTGGAATCAGAACCTGGCCATAATCAACGAAGACCCAGGCAAGAACATAACAGAGACCCAGCAATGCCCTGGTACAGTGCATCAAACCGTCCGTGGCCTGAGGAGAGGTGAGACTCTTTGACTGCGTTCTCTAAACAAGATGCGCTGATGCATACGTACAGTTCACCAAGGCAAATACACCGCGTATAAGGGCAAGCCAAATCACATCAGCCAACATTTTACTTTCTTTCCCCAACCCATGTAGATCGCTGGTCCACGGTGGTTCCACGGGTTGTGGAGCAGAATAAAGGGCCACGAACACGAGACCTAGTACTGGAGATGGAGCCACTGACCCCCAGACACTGACCCTGTGCAGAGGGCTAGAGCCCAGCTCTGGGGGCCTCCAGGATCCCAGGTCCTTAAGAACACCCTGCAGATCGGAGGTACTCAGACTGACAAAGAAGAGTTGGGCCACAAAGTTTGCCACTTTGCACAAAACTCTGTCGGCATGAGATTAGAACCAAAGATCTGTACAAATTATTAACAGACAATAGAAAGGATTTAGAAAATATAGGAATGTAGTGTTTGGTCAAAGGAAACCATCCATTTGTTTATCAAATGCTTTTTTTATTTCAACTAGTTGTGAATGGTGGTCATACCTCCTGATTATAAGTATCCTCTACCTTGGTGGTTTTAACCCGGGAGGAAGGACCCTCGGGAAGCTGTTACCTGACAGAATGCCCCGGCTTCAACTTTCAACATATCCAAATGTGTGTTTTCAAGAGTCGATCATAGATGAGACGTATGTCGATGTGATCTATTGGGAGACTGCTGATGAACGCATATTGTACCTCCTGTATTTAGGAAAACTTGCTCAGGGAGTTCAAGAAGGCCAAAATATTTATTATATTCTTACGCGTATCCTTGTTGTTTTTAGCATCTGGATAAAGAACTGAGAGGAACTGATTAAAGTTCAAACAAACCATTTTGGGATGGGATGTTCAAGCACAATATGTACTGTATGTATGTAGCTATATACTAAATGACAAAAAACTAAAGCTAGCTTTATATGGCCCACCGTTTTTCATTTCCATCAGTTTAGTCCTGTTGATAGTCTGACACACAGGGTCCTAATTTTATTATTCATGCTTGGATAGGATTGCTTTGATCATAACAAACAAACACTGAATTGATTTGTTGAGAGGAAGATATATTCTCCCGAACAGTATTTATGAGGATTTTTTAAGCTTTGGGTGTTATACCAACATGAAAATAGGCCTTTAATTAAAACCAAAACATTTGCTACTGATCCAACATCACCCAGAGAATGGTTTTGAAGATGTAAGATGTTTTTCCATCATGTTTTGTTAAGGCCTTTTAAATCATAATGGACATTAGCTTCCTATGTGTTTCAAAATGTTTTTATTTTATTTGATACAATTCCTAATAAATTTTGCGACAACGTTAACTCCGGGTCTTTTTGCCTTTTCTGAAGAAAAAAAAAATCACTTTATATACTATTATATTGTATAGGCTACAGCAGGGATCATCAAATAGATTCAGCCGCGGGATGATTATTTTATTGAGCGGTTGGCCGGAACATAATTACAAATAATTTGTAGACTACCCAAACAGATATATTATTTGACTAAAATAATCATTTCAAGCCTTGCTTACATCTGTATAAGATATATTGTCCGTGGGAATACTTGGGAACAGTTTTCCAAAATTAAAATCACTTGAAGCTGATTTCCTGGTGTTTTTACAGTCTTTTATGTCCAACAATAAAAAATAAAATGCGATTTTTTTACAAAATGTAACCAATTTAGCCTGCGGGGCCGCAAATTGGTGAACTCTGGGCTACGGTCAATGATTTATTTCTGTTCTGAAGCTGCAATTTACTGCAATCCTTATGTTGGCCAGCAGATGGAAGCAGAGGTCTAAATTCCTCAATGATATAGTCAGTGCCCTCACGTCGCAAAAGCACCATTAGGCACCAAAAGGAAGAAAAAAGACCACCTGACCTGAACTTGTCCAATAAGAAATCCTCTTTTTCCATTGGAAATGTTTTGCTACGGTGTTTCCCTAATGAATCCGACCCTGACCAATTACTTTAAAAAAAATCTAAACACACTCTCATACATCAGTCAAAGCCCCACTACCTCCAAAAGCACCTCCAGGGTTTCCCCCTTCATCCAGCAAACCTGCTCCTTTGTCTTCCCCTGCAGTCATGTGTTTCAGATACGTTGTAGGCAATAACTGCTGCACGACCCTCCAACCATGATGCCCGGGCCTGTATTCACAGAGTTTCAGAGTGCTGATATATAATTGTATTCATTATGGTCTAAAAGGGAAATCTGACCCTATAGAACTTTGTGAATACAGCCCAGAGCTTCACCTCTCACCTTCCCATCACTTCCCCCACCTTCCTCCCTACATTCCCAGCCTTACTGAAGCACACCGGGAATCTCTTGCCACATCACAGAGGAAAGGCTAATCTTCTCTGCCCTAACTTTAACGATGCCACTAATCCTTCAGGGTTATCGAAGTAGTGTGAGCACCTGACAACTTGGCCCGCCCTCCTCTCTGCAGCCTCTTAGGCTGTGTTTACACATGCAGCCCAATTTCAATCTTTTTTCCCCCACTAATTAGTCTTTATGACCAATCTGAATTAAGATCTAATGTGAAAAGACCTGATGTGATTGGTCAAAAGACCAATTAGTGGCGGGAAAATATATCAGAAATGGGTAGCGTGAGCTGCAGCTTTGGCAGCACACCTTGTCCAAATATTGTCACCCAGCCAATTAGGCCATTAGATGTGGAGCCGGACGAGTCTGATGATATTTGGACTTCAGTCTTGCTCAATCCACTCATGCTTACTTTTCTCACTGCTGCTTTTCTTTAATTGCAGTGTGTCTACATTATGATATAGGCAGCATCCAACTTGGATCAAGTGTCCTGCCTCGAGTATCTCGTATTATTCTGTAAAATCCGGGACACTCAAATTAGTACAATATGTTTTGTTTGGTATGGTTACTAAAGGCAAAAAAACGAAAGTAGGGTGGTTGGTTGGGGTGGATGGGTGAACATATAACGTGAACATCTAGCAAGTTTGATTCTCTTCACGGGCAACATTAGCATTTTAGCTAAATAGCAACTTTTCAACTACTTACTACTTTTGAGCTACTTTGCAACTACTTAGCATGTTAGCTAACCCTTCCTCTAAGCCTAACCGCGTAATCCTTTTAGCTAACCCTTCCCCTAAACCTAACCTGAACCCTTTAACCTAACTCCCAAACTTAACCCTAACCTTAACCCCTAGCTTAGACAGAATTTGTGACATATCATACATTTAGAAAATTTGTAACATATTGTATGTTTTGCAAATTCATAAAATGAAATGTTATTTAACTAGGCAAGTCAGTTAAGAATAAATTCTTATTTACAATGACCGACATCCCCAGCCAAACCCTAATCCAGATGACGTTGGGCAAATTGTGCGCCACCCTATGGGACTCCCAATCACGGCCGGTTGTGACACAGCCCAGGATCAAACCCAGGTCTGTAGTGGCACCTCTAGCACTGAGATGCAGTGCTTTAGAACTAACATATTTACCACATTCCTCATAACCATTAAAAGATGATAGACGGTAGAGTCCAAACATCATTGAAGCCCACTGGGCACAGACGTCAGTTAAATGTCTAGTTTTGATTTACGTTTGGTTGAGTTGTCAAATAAAGTGAATTCAGTGTGAAATCAACCAACATTTCCACTTTGTCCAAGGATTTAGGTTAAAAGTTTGGTGAAAAAAAAGATCATTTTCTTTAAGACTTTTTGCAAATCCAATCAGTTTTGCACTTTGATTCAAACAGTTTTTGCCCAGTGGGAAGATAGATTATAGAGTACAGAAAGGAGAATAAGAGCCATGCTGACACATGTTTATCTCAGAATCACTCATTGCCCCTCAGACATTTTATTCTGCCAAACGTAATTAGGCTTTCCTTTGAAGTAATTCCCTAAAAAGCTTTTCATATGCACCTGTGAAATACCTCACCCGGGTGGGACATTTCTGAATGAATATAGCCATTGGGGGAGTTGGGAATAGGGACCAGGGCCTTGTTTTCCAGTTGAAATGTAATTTAAGCATTACGATGATCATATAAGATGCATTGTTATCTATGTGACAACTTTTTAGTGCTGGGCGTACACTACATGACTTGTAAAATCTTAACTACTTGGACGTGCTCACATTTCCCGATTTCCTTGTCCCAAATCTTTCATTCCGTCCATCCTCAATCCCAGGATGTTCGGTGCTCATATTACAAATGATTCCCTAGTTGCTCCTGCCCTGCATTTCTCGGTTGTCATAGGGAAAAAATGAGGACAGGCAAACAGTGACCTGGTTAATTAGTGTGCACATTATTACACTAACTTGTAACTTTTTCCACATTTTGTAATGTTAGACTTATTCTAAAATGGATTCAATAACTTTTGTTTTTGAAATCTACACAGCGAAAACAGTTTTTTGGACATTTTTGCAAATATAAAAATGTTTTAAAACAGAAAAATCTTATTTACATTCAGACCCTTTCCTATTTTATTTATCTAGGCAAGTCAGTTAAGAACAAACTCTTATTTTCAATGACGGCATAGTGGTTTAACTGCCTGCTCAGGGGCAGAATGACAGATTTGTACCTTGTCAGCTCGGGGATTTGAACTTGCAACCTCTCAGGTTACAAGTCCAACACTCTAACCACTAGGCTACCCTGCCACCCCTATGAGACTAGAAATTGAGCTCAGGTGCATCCTATTTCCATTGATCATCCTTGAGATGTCATCCTTGAGATGTTTCGACAACTTGATTGGAGTCCACCTGTGGTAATTCAATTGATTGGACATGATTTGGAAAGTCACACACCTGTCTATATAAGATCCCACAGTTGACAGTGCATGTCAGAGCAAAAACCAAGCCATGAGGTTGGAGGAATTGTCCGTAGAGCTCAGAGACAGGATTGTGTCGAGGCACAGATCTGGGGAAGGGTACCAAAAACATTTTCTGCAGCATTGAACGTCCCCAAGAACACAGTGGCCTCCAAGTTTGAACATTTTGGCCTGAATGCCAAATATCACGTTTGGAGGAAACCTGGCACAATCCCTACGAAACAACTGCACGGAACAAAGTACAGAGTGATCCTTGATGAAAACCTGCTCCAGAGTGCTCAGGACCTCAGACTGGGGTGAAGGTTGACCTTCCGTCATTAGACCGTGTGTCGATGCTCATAGGATCGGAAGAAAATCAGCGCTGCTCTCGGATTAGCTTTCTCCATTCAAATCTTACTTTAACATTATACATATCCTGCAATACTGACAACGGATGAGCTCCAAGAGACATGTTACAACCTATGGCTGCAAATAGGCTATTGAGGAGGCTTATTGTGCTTACCCAATAACAGTGGCGATTTCAACATATAAATCTTGGTGGGGGAAAAAAAATAACAACGTTTTAAATGCATGCCAGCAAAGCCACTACACAATACTAAACAATAAATTAATTGCACTATAACTACGACAAATGGTGCCCACAAACTGTTAGGACCTACATAAAGCTGTCCCAACAGCAGAGCTTTCTTTTCAGCGCCATGGAGTGAATCCTTACCACCGCTCAACCTGGCTCTCACCAGAGCCTTGTCTGGTGCTCGAAATAGTTAATTCAGCCTCATTTGCCGCCTTTTAAAAAAACATAGCTGATATGGCTGACTTGCTTAAACAAATGTGGTTTCTACTGACAATTGAGATGTACAAACTATGGCATAAGGGAACGATGAGCGGATAAGAGGCAATCCGTAATTTCAATTAAGACATTAATGAGCGAGCTAAGACTGACATAGTCAGTATAACTATTTGTTCAGCACTTTTGAAATGTACAGCAACAGAATTCATAACATTGGCCATTCTTACAGTATTCTCCCTGTACACCAAGTCAGAACCGTACAATAAGTACAGGGGGCATATACGCAGACAATGAAAGCTCTTACAATATTTGATGATGTCATTTATCTAAAACGGGCTATATGTGCACCACCAAGTCAGAACAGTAAGCTATGAGGGGGGAAGAGACCTGGGCTACTAACAGCACATGGGCTATGGGCTACTAAAAGGGACCTGGGCTACTAACAGCACATGGGCTATGGGCTACTAAAAGGCATATGGGCTACTAACAGCACATGGGCTATGGGCTACTAAAAGGCATATGGGCTACTAACAGCTCACTACGAGTGGTGTAAAGTACTTAAGTAAAAATACTTTAAAGTACTACATATGTAGTTTTTTGGGGCATCTGTACTATTTATATTTTGGAAAACTTTTACTTGACTACATTCCAAAATAAAGTAATGTACTTTTTACTCCATACATTTTCCCTGACACCCAAAAGTACTAGTTACATTTTGAATGCTTAGCAGGATAGGAAAATGGTCCAATTCACACACTTATCAAGAGAACATCCCTTGTCATCCCCACTTCCTCTGATCTCGCGGACTCACTAAACACAAATGCTTAGTTTGTCAATTATGTCTGCCTGTGTAAACGCAGGCATAGACACTCAATTCTAGTTCAGGGCCCGGTTTCTCGAAAGTATCTTAAGGCTAAGTTGTTAAAATAGTTGAGCAACCCAATGAAGGCCCATGCGAAGGGCATCTGTCCCCCTGAGTGTTGGGGTGTGCCCCTGGCTATCTGTAAATAAATAAAAAACTAGAAAATGGTGCTGTGTGATTAGCTTAATATAAGGAATTAGTGATGTGGACACCAAGGAACTTGAAGCTCTGAACCTGCTCCACTATTTTAACAATGAACTTAGCCTTAAAGATGCTTTTGAGAAACCGGGCCCTGAACTAGAATTGAGTGTCTATGGCTGCGTTTACACAGCCAGCCCAATTCTGATATTTTTTCCATTAATTGGCCTTTTGTGCAATCACATCAGATATTTTTCAGAGCTGATCTGATTGTTCAAAAGACCAATTAGTGAAAAACTATCAGAATTGGGTTGCCTGTGTAAACCCAGCCTAAATAGCAGGTTGATGTTATGGTGACAGCAGAGCTACAGCAACCCACTGGAGGCCCATTCTATGGGCACCTGTCCTCCTGATTTCTTGTGAAATTGCCAGGGACTCAATGTGGCGTGCTGGCGGATGAGTTTAGCTAATAAGAGAAGCATTTCTGCTTTACAGATCCCCTCTTTACTGTGTGAGTGAGCGTGCATGAAATCATTGTGCATGAAATCAGTGTGCAGTGAGTCTCCCATATCCACAGGCTCTGGTGAAGGCGGGTGCCTCATCAGCCTGGGAGCTTATCAGAGGGTTTAGGTGGGTGGAGTGTAGTGGTGGTGGGGAGGATGGAATGGAAAAAACAAAACAACCACAGCTCAACTTTCTAGGGTTAAAGGTGACAGTGTCATTAAACATTTAAACAGAGTGCTTGTAGTTTGAGGCCGCGATTCAATCCAAGGTGTGTTATAGAGCAACGCACTGGACAGCTGACAACGCAATGTGCCTTTTAAAGGCGTTTTCCTCCACATTTGCGGATATCGTATTTCACGGTAAGCATTGCACGTCAGCTCACGTGTACATCATCTATGAAGTCAAGTGTAATGCGCTGCTCTCCTGCTCGTGCACAGATAAGGGTCTACCTGTGCTCAAGCAGCTGCCTCTTTGCCCTATCCCACTTGCTGCAGCACCCCTGATGAACTGAAATATATTTCCCAGAAGTTATAGAATTACTGCTGTTTGTTCAGAAGAAATGCAATACTTCAGAATAGCCTACTTACTACTCCATGAGTAGGCCTACACTTTAGCCACAAAGGATCAATAGCTTATTTAAAAAATTGTCCAGCTGTGGATTGTGTGTAGCATATAGGGGGATATAAAATTAAAAAATATATATTTATCAGGGAGTGTTTCAAATACAATCGGGAAAACACAGGTTGGAAAGCAAATGGCTCCTGTTGAGAAGAGACGACTAATCTCTCTGCTGTAGATGACCAAAATATTTGCTCAACATCCAAATAGGCCTATTGAGTGCATATTGTTTTACAAAGTAAAACAAGAGAGATAGATGTCGGCTTTTGGCACGAGCACAATCAGCGCATCGGCCATCACCAGCCACTGAGCTGCCCATCATTGGGTGAGTCAGTGCAAGAGAGATTCCCTCCGCCATATTTCTTGTACCAGTCTAGGGACTTATCCTTTAAATCCAAGTCATATTAGGATAGATTTATAATTGAAACCCACTGTAACCAAACCCATGTCCTGGCCATGGAGTTCTCTATAGACCAAAAGACTGCATTAGCATGGCATTTTCTTCTTTAAAAAAATAAGAAAACGGTGCCATATGGCTTGCTTAATAAAAGGAATTTGAAATGATTTATACTTTTACCTCTACTTTTGACACTTAAGTATATTTTAGCAATTACATTTACTTTTGATACTGAAGTATATTTAAAACCAAATACTTTGACTTTCACTCAAGTAGAATTCTACTGGACGGCTTTCACTTTTACTTGGTTTTAAATATTTTATATTATGGTATCTTTACTTTTATGACAATTGGGTACCTTTTTCCATCGCTGCAGTACTATTATATAATACTACTACTTTCTCGCTTCCCCCTTTTCATCTTAAAGTACTGCAAGGCTTTTCTCCTCATGTGAGGCGCCAAGGTTAATTATGCAACAGTAAAGGTCAACCATGGACATAACAGAAAGAGAAGCAGTAGCGAGTACCAAAGTCACCCGAAGGCTGCCTGCCTGTAAACAGAGCAACATTCTGTCCCTCAGATGTAGTTGCACACTAACAGATGAAAAGAGCAAAGCGGATTGCAGAGGGCAGCATATGGCACTACAGTATGTGCTCATAGTGTCGTTCACGGAGCTTCGGCCTCCCACTAATGAACTTACCTTGGTTAACGTAATCAGTTAGGACCTGATGTGTGTGTGTGTGTGTGTGTGTGTGTGTGTGTGTGTGTGTGTGTGTGAGTGAGTGAGTGAGTGAGTGAGTGAGTGAGTGAGTGAGTGAGTGAGTGAGTGAGTGAGTGAGAGAGAGAGAGAGAGTGAGTGAGAGACTCATTCAAATTAGTTGATTGCAGCGAAATCAGATTATTATATCATAACAAAGGGGAAAAACGACCAGTCATGGACATAGAAGTCATCATCCACTTTATTTACTTCATATCAAACAATATTACAGAACAGAGAGAATAAATTAACCATCTACATCATAATAAAGACATTTCAGTCCTGAGATTGACCCCCCAAAAAAGCAGTTACATTAGATGATCCACTATGGTACCTGGGCTGGAGGGGGTTGGAATTAGGGGTGAGGGAGAGGGCATACAGCGGCAGTCACAAAAGATTGGATGTGGTAGAGGTGGGGTGGGAAGGGGAGGTGAGGGGGGACGTTGGGGCGATTATGGGGAGATTGTAGAGGTGGGCTGGGATATAGGGGGATAAGCAATCACAGGTATGGTTGGCTGTAGGCACACTCCAACGTTGAAAATCCCAAGGCGAAAGAATTTTACAGCTTTTTCACTTTTTTGAATTCCGAACCATCCGTTTGAAATCCACGATCAATAAATATTATTACTGTTTCCAAAAAACGAACAAAAAAAAACAAAAAGGTATTCTTTACACATTTTTCATCCTGAGGAGGCAAAATCATAAATACAAACACTGCAGGGAGAACAATAAGAGATGCTTTATAGATTTCCTATTTCCATATATATTATTTTCTCAAGGTTGCGGCACCCTCATACGTTTGGCAGCATTGGCGCATTGGAGATCATTGTAGAATCAGTCCTGTTTGTCTACAGGAACATTCTGTGTGCCAAACAAACGATGAATAGAAACTAAAACAAACCAAAAAAATCCCCAGACTTTTAGATTGGACACAGCCAGATTGACACCCCATGAAATAGATGAGAGATTTGGGGGTCCTTCTAGAATTAGTGTTGTAAGAGGGGAGACGGGGGGAAATTGTAACAGTTTTTGTATTGTATTGAACTAGGCCAGTCATTTTTTATATATAATTAACTTGCATATGTCTCCTAATCACTCATGTAATTTATGTCGGCACATAAGACGGTCGGATCACAATATTGATGTTAATCCGAAATGTCAGGACGCTGTACTTCTCCCCTGCTATTGTAAAAGTGGCTGGGGTCAAATGTATCACCTAAAAACATTCATGTTCCTGAATGACCATTTTATCATAGACAAAAGTAATGATTCTGAATGAAACATTTATACGTACATAATCAATAATTACAGTAACACTCATGTTTTTGCATGGGCATTCACTTCCTCTCAAAACGTCTGAATAGTCTGATCAGTTAATAAGAACAAATTCTTATTTACAATGACGGCCAAACCCTAAACCAGACGACGGCTGGGCCAATTGTGCTCCGCCCTATGGGACTCCCAATCACGGCCAGTTGTGATACAGCCTGGAATCGAACCAGGGTCTGTAGTGATGCTTCGAGCACTGAGATGCAGTGCCTTAGACCACTGGCGCCACTCAGGAGCCCAATGGTGATGGAGGTGCCCAGATCATATCTGTTCACAACTTCTTTGGCACTCTACAGGACCCCAAGGCTTGTTACAGATATAATATTAAAGTTAAAATCACTTGTTTTCCTCGTTTTGACTGCATGGCTCAGGGTCATTTTAACACTGTTGTTACAATTGCCCCCAACCCAGCAGCCATGACAAAACCTCATGTGCCCAGCAAGCGATAACAATAGTGACACGTCATTCATGTCAATGTTTAGCCGACATGTTGTGATGAACATTTTGCTCGTTTTTAATTGCTGGATATTAATGCTCAGGGAAGTTTAGGGAAAATATAGCTGGTGGAAACTACTTTCACCCATAAAAAAAACAAATAGTGAGATATTTGGCTGTAACGTTTCAAGCAGGAAGTGAACCTAAATGGGCATGCACTGTGGATGCTTCATCACTCTAGCTTGTGTTTGTTTTGATCCATTCAAGGGGTTCAAATTGCCACCAGTCTCCCTTACATACAGTTATAACATTGAGGAAAATGCAACATCACAGGCACCTGAAATTGTACCCGGCTGGACTTTGTTGACAGAGAAGGGATTCGAAGCTTTTCCTCGGGGACATGGGGCATCCCACTGATTACACTTCTTTGATCTTTAATCTGTGCTATAAATGAACTGTTTAGATTATTTTATTGATGTTGTATTCTTTTAAAAAAATAAGATAACGACGCTACAGTACATCACCAGTACTTTTACATTCAAACACAATGGTATTCACACGTCCGTCTGTCAACTGTGTCACCTGTGCCAACGAGGAGTCATTGTAACCACTCTGCTCCAAATCTGTGGAGTCAATTCAATCCCCAGTATAGATCATGTGCAACATCCATAAGATTCTTAGGTCACCTGTACACGCCTCCTCAGGAAGAACAGAATCATCCACAGAAACAATGCTTTGCTTTTAACAGGTAGAAGAGCGAAATGGAGAGGACTGTGTTGATGATATGATGTTCCAGTCGGCAGTGGAAAAAGGACTGGAGAGGTTCAGGGGATAGGGGAAGTCAGAGGACATGTCTCAGCCAGCCTTCTGGGTCTGGGCAAAGCAGTGTCTAGTAGGGGGGAGAACCACCCCCAACCCGTGTCATCTGTGTGTGCAAGGTACCGTATATAGAGGCAGCGCCAAGGCTCTACAGAGAGAGTATCTGCCCTTTTTTTTGTTTACTGAGATATCTTAACAGCCAGTCTATCACAGTCGATCCCTCTTCACCTCTCTCCCCTTGGCCTCATAGTATCTTCCCTTTCCCAGAGTCATGGTGCCCTTGAGATACCTGAGAGCTGGAGGAATACGTTAATAGACATTCTGTGAGGATAACTTTCCTCTATACAGCCATTGGCCACAAGAAGATAGCACAAAAGACGTGGAGGTCATTCTCTGTGTAGTGAAGGAGTGGGAGATTGTTATATATAGCCACTAACCTCTGCCCCTCCAGGAACAAGTGGCAAGTGATAAACATGAACATACCCTTTGTGCTTCATACAAGTGGAAACCTTTCAATGCCGCTCACTGAAGACTGTCCTTCAATAAGACAGAGACCTAGGCCAGGATTCAAGTAAGCTGCACTGTGACGACATCACACTGCACTTGACTTATGAAGGTAATTTACGCTTGAGCCGACATCTGCAGTATTGACCAATTGAATTTACCAGTAAAAAAACAATATGATATTGGTCTAGTTTGTTGGAATCCTGGCCAGAGACCTTAATTGATAGGCAGAAGAGCTTTGACGCGAGCGACCAGTGTGCATCATAACATCTCCACAGACACGCACGACTGTTTCTCAATGCATGGAGACACAGGTTGGGTGGCTGAAACCAGAAGCAGCACCCGGCCACAACGTGACAATTATCCTGATTACTAAATGCATCAAGGGCCTGCTCTGACCCCCTCTGCCTCGCCATCTCAATCTCTCCCTGAGATCTGTCACAGAGAGCAGAAAGGGCTCCTCAGCCAGCCAGCCAGGGCTAAGGCACATACAGCAATCAAACAAAAAACAAATTCCCCTCCATCATCAAAAACAGCAGGCCATCTTTCAAAGGTGCCTTTGCCGCCTTGGAGCCCAGGGTGGTGTGGAGGAGGAAGGCCATCCAAGATGGCGCTGCAGTGGCTGTGGTTCAGTGCCAAAAACCCACCCACCCCCTCCACACGTCCCCATCCTGTCAGTCCTCCTTACCCTGGGTTTGTTTAAGCACTGGTGAACCCTGTTGGCCCTGGATGAGGGGGAGGGAGGGAGGGCATAGATAATGACATGCCATATGCCACTCTGCAGCCGGGTCCTCCTGTCCTACTGTAGCTCAGTTGGTAGAGCATGGCGCTTGTAATGCCAGGGTAGTGGGTTCGATTCCCGGGACCACCCATACGTAGAATGTATGCACACATGACTGTAAGTCGCTTTGGATAAAAGTGTCAGCTAAATGGCATATATTATTATATTATGAGAGAGGCCCTGCACGGATGGAGCCATGGATGGGCGGTCACAAGTCTTATTGAAAATGTAATTCCATTATCCTAACTTGGGCTGAGCATCCATTGTCGCAAAGGAGCCTAGAAATCCTAGATAGAGGCCAGTGCAACAGATTCCACTAACAGTAACCTCCCTCGGGACAGACGGTTTGGAGGCTGTGTGGGACCTAAAATAAAGCCCCCTATCCCACTCCATGAGGGATACAGGTTAATAGTATTACTCCATTCTAACAAAACAAAATAATCACTTTCATTGACCAAGGGAAATGTTCTCTATTTTTATCCATGGAACGATAAATTGAAGCGACTTTCTTTTGGAATGTTTAAAGATTTGGCCCAGTTTAGATTTGGTTCATTAAGAGATGTTAGCGGCCATGACTGAATTCAAACATGAGTTGGTTTCAGGGTGTGGTTTGATGTGGGTGTCTCTCGTGTGTGTTCACAGGTGGGAAGAGTCATTTAGCCAATTAGCTGGTGTGTCAAAGTTGGTTTGACCTTTTTGATGATTTATTTGATTGACATTTGGAGCTATTGGCCTTTTAATATATTGTCCCATGTACATAGTTTAATTTACTGATGGTCCCACTCGGGCTCCCGAGTAGCGCAGCAGTCGAAGGCACTGAATATTAGTTTTTGAGGTGTCACAAAAGACACACTTGTTCGAATCCAGGCTGTATCACAACTGGCCGTGATTAGGAGTCCCATAGGAAGGAGCACAATTGGCCCAGCGTCGTCTGGGTTTGGCCGGTGTAGGCTGTCATTGTAAATAAGAATTTGTTCTTAACTGACTTGCCTATCTAAATGAAGGTTCCATTTAAAAAACTATCCCTATAGTGATGTCAAATTTAATGTCAAGTCATGGGCATTAAGATAGGGTCATGTGCAGCGCTCAGAATTGACAGCAACTTACTGTTGGCATGTGAGCAGGATCATTTTGCGGTACCCTTCATTCCGTGACACATTTTTTTCCTATCATCTCACAAATATTTATGACCAAAATTATCTTATTTACACTTCAGAGTCAAATTTGACACTAGAATAAAGGTTGCTGACTTATAATCGATGCCACATAAGCCATTTTCAAAAAGAGAAGTTGCTTTTCAAGGGCAGTTGCTCTTTAATTCTAAACCACAGTATTATCCTCTACCCTCTCATAATGACAATTCTGAAAAAGCAGATAACTGCAAATGGACATGAAATAAATCACTTGTCTACAGGACTAGAGTTTGAGAGAATAGTCTCCATAATGGAGCTCAGAGCTTTATATTTGGATATAATATAAGCCTCAATATAGGTCTGTGTGGAGCACAGACAGGAAAGACGAACCAAGCTGAGTACTAAAGTCCTGCACATCCACTGTTAGAACACAACCTCCCAAAAGATGACAGACAGAAGATGACAGGCCAGGCCGGAAGAGATAACCACCTAGAAGGGTGCTCTGAGACGTTCCTTTTGTGGTGACAACGATCTGACAGACACGACCGAAAGAAGAAAGACAATCCGTCACAATGCCAAGTCCCCGGGGACTTGTGTGGTTAACTTGAGTGTCTGCCACAGTGACGTCGGAGGCGGTGAGCTCACAGTTCAGACCTGTTCCTAACATAGCTATATCCTTTCAATTGTCCAATGATGAAAAAAAAAAAACATGAATAAATTCTAATGTTCTAAAAAAACACTAATAGACAAAATATGTGATGGGAAACAACAGGAATTAATAAGGGATATATTCAAATATTTATCAAAAGTTTTATGGATTATTCTCTCCCTAAAGATAATCCCCCTGATCTCTGAAAAACAGGGTAAATTACATTACAATCCTGTGGACAAATGTACGCCACTCCCACTGTCTGTTGGCCTGGCGTTATCCAATACTCCCATTAGATGGGAGGCGCAACACCAATAACCTCTCCTTGTGGGAAAATGCTGACACCAAATGCTCCACACACTGACTGTAGTCTCACTATAGCTCTCCTCCAACATCATGTGACATGGTTTAATGCTTGGGTGCTGAAGCCAAACGGAAAGGGATTTGGAATCTGATACATCTTCTGTCAAAATACTTCAACAAGACTGAATAAAACGATGCCGGAAACATGTGGTGGGATGTTAAGCTGTTGAAACAACGTGAAAATATTTCACTGTGGAATGTTAAACGTTGCACTAATACTTACTGTATTAGTGCAAGTCTAGATACTCTTTGTTCTAAGCTCTTTACTTTGTCAGCCTTCCAAGGATTTCCACAAACACTACTGGATTACCGTATTAATTTAAAGGGGAAATCAGCTATGCTACATACATTTGTGGACTTTTAAATGAATGATATGAATACAGTGCTGTGAAAAAAAGTACTTGACCCTTTCTGATTCTCTATTTTTGAATTATATTTGTAATACTGAATATCAGATCTTCAATGAAAACCTAATATTAGATAAAGGGAACCTGAGTTTACAATAACGAAACATATTTTATTTATTTAATTAACAAAGTTATGCAACACCTAATACCCCTGTGTAAAAAAAGGTTTTGGCCCCTTACTCAATAACTGGTTGTGCCACCTTTAGCTGCAATGACTCCAACCAAACACTTCCTGTAGTTGTTGATCAGTCTCTCACATCTCTGTGGAGGCATTTTGGCCCACTCTTCCATGCAGAACTGCTTTAACTCTGCGACATTTGTGGGTTTTCAAGCATGAACTGCTCATTTCAAGTCCTGTAACAACATCTCAATTGGGATTAGTTCTGGACTTTGACTAGGTTTTTCCAAAACGTCAATTTATTATTATTTTTTGCCATTTTCATGTGTGTTGTGGATCATTGTCTTGCAGCATGACCCAACTGCACTTCAGCTTCAGCTTACAGATGGATGGCCTGTCTGCCTGTGAGCTGAAGCTAACGCCCAGATGGGTCATGCAGCAAGACAATGATCCAAAACACACAATCAAGTTCACATGAAAATGTTTAAAAAGCAGCATATGTGAAGTTTTTGAATGGCCTAGTCAATGTCCAGACCTAATCCCAATTGAGATGTTGTGGCAGGACTTGAAACGAGCAATTCATGCTTGAAAACCCACAAATGCTCCTGAGTTAAAGTACTTCTGCATGGAAGAGTGGGCCACAGCTACATGAGAGACTGATCAACAACTTGAGGAAGCGTTTGGTTGGAGTCATTACAGCTAAAGGTGGTACAACCAGTTATTGAGTGGAACGGGGCAATTACTTTTTCACACCGGGGCATTGGGTGTGTCACGAACGTCGTCAGGGAAATGACCGGAGCAAGGTGCAGACTGGTGAGCATACATTTATTTTTATTATGAATGTCGCCAACAAAAACAAGAAACAACAAAACGAACGTGAAGCTTACTAGGGCTATACAGGCCACTAACAAAGTCTGCCTAAGTATTATTCCCAATCAGAGACAACGATAGACAGCTGTCCCTGATTGAGAACCATACCCGGCCAAAACATAGAAATAAAGAAACTAGAATGCCCACCCTAGTTACACTCTGGCCTAACCAAAATACACAGACCCCGCTCCACCTCTGGCTCCCCCCACTTTGGTGGCGCCTCTGGACTGGGGACCCTCGCCATAGGCTCCGGACTGGAACCCGTCGCTGGAGGCTTCGTGCCATGGATCATCACTGGAGGCTTCGTGCCATGGATCATCACTGGAGGCTTCTTGCCATGGATCATCACTGGAGGCTTCGGGCCATGGATCATCACTGGAGGCTTCGGGCCATGGATCATCACTGGAGTGAGGAGACGTATAGAAAGCCTGGTGCGTGGAGCTGCCACAGGGCTTACCAGGAGACATACTGGAGGCTTGGTTCTTGGAGTATGCACCGGATACACTGGGCCATGAAGGCGCACTGGAGGACTCGAGCGTAGAGCCTGCACAACCCGTCCTGGCTGGATGGTTACCCGGTAAATGCGGGGTGCTGGCACAGGACGCACCGGAGACACAGGGTGCAGGATATCCTGGGCCGAAGAGACGCACTGGAGGCCAGGCGCGCTGAGGCGGCACCATCCATCCTGGCTGGATGCCCATTCTAGCCCGTCCAATGCGGGGAGCTGGAATGTAGCGCACCAGGCTGTGAATGCGCACTGGAGACACCGTGCTCTCCATCACATAACACGGTGCCTGACCAGTACCACGCTCCTTACGCTAAGCATGAGGACTTGGCTCAGGTCTGAATCCTGACTCTGCCACACTCCCCGTGTGCCTCCCCAAAAAATGTTTTTGGAGTGGCCTCCCGGTCTTTCGTGCCAGCTGTGACCCTGTGTAATCCTGGGCCCTTTATCTCGCTGCCTCCGCCTTCCTCGCTGCTTCCACCTGCTCCCACGGCAGGTGATCCTTTCCCGCCAGGATCTCCTCCCACGTCCAGGATCCTTTCCCATTCAGGATGTCCTCCCATGTCCATTCCTCCAGAAAAAGCTGCTCCTTCCGGCCACGCCGCTTGGTCCATTTGTGGTGGGTAGTTCTGTCACGAACGTCGTCAGGGAAATGACCGGACCAAGGTGCAGCGTGGTGAGCGTACATTTCTTTTTATTATGAATGTTGCCAACAAAACAAGAAACAACAAAACGAACGTGACGCTTACTAGAGCTATACAGGTCACTAACAAAGTAAACTACCCACAACTAAGGTGGCAAAACAGGCTGCCTAAGTATGATTCCCAATCAGAGACAATGATAGACAGCCGTCCCTGATTGAGAACCATACCTGGCCAAAACATAGAAACAGAAAACATAGAAATAAAGAAATTAGAATGCCCACCGAGTCACACACTGGCCTAACCAAAATAGAGAATAAAAGCCTCTCTATGGCCAGGGCGTGACAAGGTGTTGAATAACTTTGTTTAGGAAATAAGTGTTTAATTGTTGTGTTATTTGTTCACTCGAGTTCCCTTTCTCTAATATTAGGATTTGGGGGAATATCTAATAATATTCAGTATCAAACATACACAAAAGTAGAGAAAACTATAAAAGGGAGCAAATACTTTTTCCCAGCACTGTATAACTTGTTTAAAAATATATATATATTTTACCTTTATTTAACTAGGCAAGTCAGTTAAACTAAATCTTATTTTCAATGACAGCATAGGAACAGTGGGTTAACTGCCTGTTCAGTGGCAGAACAGCAGCTTTGTACCTTGTCAGCTCAGGGATTCGAACTAACTTTCCGTTACTAGTCCAATGCTCTAACTACTAGGCCACCCTGCTGCCCCACCCTTATATATGCCTCATGAGCTCAGTTAACTGTCGCACCCCATCAGAACACAAAATATAAGCTCTTTATACTCCATTGTTTGTAAACATTGTAAATGTAAACAAACACTGTACAGCCTCATAACATGGTTAAACTATCATTTGGATACCATGGATGGTAAGTCCTTGCATCCATATCTGTCTTTAAATTTGAGAGTAATTACATTTCTCCAGCCCCATCACCCTGCTTTTTACCGAAATAGTGGTGGGGAAAACGCTTTGGTAATGTTTCAACTGCTGATTGCCACTTTAATGCTCATGGTAAAGGGGGTTATCTTGAGGGGGAAATGCAAATCACATTTGCTGATGCGTTGAGGTGCAAAACGATGAAAGTTTCAGATTTGCCGTTAGTCATCTCTACTAAAGCTAAGGATATAGAGTTGGAATATCTTCAAATCCTGGGATAGAAAAGACTGTAGGTCGATAACTACTTTCTTTCAGTGGTAGGCCTATATGAACAATGGTATGGACGCGGCAACTTGAACACATTGTGGCAAATGTAAAAGAAAGATCAATCCATTATATAAAGGTTATTTTTTGTGGAAGAGGTTCCACAGTGATCACAAAAGCATTTATGAAGCCTTTAGGACATGGTTGTTGATCGTATAAGGTTATTAAAAAGGACCCTTGCTTCCTAAATGGTTTCAGTTCAACTTTAACACACATTCCACACACAAACCTCAGATCTATACACACCACGATGAGACTTGCCAAAAATATGACCCTCTCAAGAATCAAGAATCATAGATATTTGGCTTGAGTCAATTTTGCGGAATATATATTTTTTAAAATAAATAATGACAGACCTCACAGCCAAGATGTGGCTTCTGAATATATTCTTAAATAAGATTTATTTTACACCTCAAAACAGAAAAGTATGGGGATCGGGCACGTGGTACATTGGGAATGTATTTACAACTGTAGTTTACATTTTTTTGGTGTAAGCTCAGAGAAAAATGTTAATACAGTCATAATAATTGCACTTCATAAATATCCACTGTTGCCAGCATTTCCACGTGACAAAGCCTCAGCGCTCTCTCCAGTTAATAAACTCAATTTACCAGTGAAATTTGACTGACAAAGGAAATGCTAATTTAGGACCATAGGACTGCTGCACTGATCAATTATTATAATTTTTAAATTTTTTTTAAATTTTCACTCGAGTCCCTCAAGCCAAGGCATTAGACATTTCAGTAATTTAAGTGCAGTACATTCAAGGGAAACTCACAGTCATAATAAATATATCAATGTTCTGAATCCAAAAGTCAACGAATGACTCTGGCTCAATGCGTCTCAACCATGGGCTGAAACGGACCAGGAAAAAGCAGTGTACCTTGTCTCATCTCACATCACCCGAGAGAACAGGGCATGATTGTTTCACATCAAGACTCCCTTTTGGTCCCAGCTCTCACTCCTCCTATATGATAGTGCCCAGAAGTGAAAAGGGATATCCCACTTCTACCATACTTATAAAAGGGAGGCATGACAGGAATAGCACTATAACGGAACAAAGTCAAAAGCCTCCCATAGCAAAAAGCTGATTCAGCCTCATTTTTCAGATTCCTAAACTGGTTTTTTTTGTGGGGGGTGAGTTTAGGGAAAACAAATCTAGGGATTAAAAGGAATATATTAAAATAAATATATTAAAAGATGTATAACTAAACCACACACAAGAGGTCATGCTGGAAAACCTCCCAATCAGACAGTAACAATCTTCAATAGAGAAAAAAAAACATTTTTTTTTTGTTGCAACATTTTCTTTTTAGTAAGTGTTTTCAAGATGTACTGTAGATTCCAGTGTTGTTTAGAGAAGATAGCTCTCTGGCTAGGTTACAGAACCAGAGCAGCGACTATGCCTTATACCAGGACATCAGAAACTGCACGTCAGCTTGAGGAGGAATAACAAGAAACAATAAAAAAGCATTTTGAGACACTTTTCCCCCATAGCAGCCTATGCATATAATATACCTACAAATATAGAAAACAACAAAAATAGGTTCAAGTTTTCAAGTTTCTTAAATATATCATATCCAAACTACCCAATTCCAAACTCCAAAGTTAACAAAGTTTTAAACTCCAAGCAGTGCAATTTATGGGATCAATTATAACAACAATAATTACTAATATTGTCATATATTTTTCATTCAACATTGTGACGTGTGTGTACACGTCTGTGTTTGTGTATGTGTGTACGAGTTTTTGAGTGTGTGCATGTGTATGTATGAAAATGTGTGCGAGTATGATGTATTTCTTTAGGGACTTTAGAAAGCAGCCCTACCCTTTGGCCCTTTGGGGCCTTCTTTGTGACTATAGCACCCCAGTTGCTTTGTATTTGGATGGGGGAACAACAGAGGTGGCTGTATGCACTTTCATAACCAGCTAGAATTCTCACCAAAAAAGTTGAATCGACTCAAAACAACAACATCAACAATAAAACAAGAAAGGAACAAATACAAATTAAGTCACCCCCAAATTCCTGTTGGCAAACCACACTATGGGACATCTGGAGAATCTTCTGTCAGGGCACCCAAAACCACCCAAACCCTTTTTCTCCCTGACTGATATATAACCAGTCTGGGCTGGGAGGGAGAAACCCCCAAGCCCGTCACCCAACACAAGATCCACTCTAACACCATCGCTTCCCTCCCTGGAGCCTCCGAGCTGCTTCAAGCAGTGCCAGTCTCAACAGGCCTATATGTCCCCAGGAAATCAAGGTCTTCTTCTCTGTCCCTCAGCTTTTGATCCAGATCTCGCATCATTCATTCATTCTTGTCCCCTGGCTCTCGCCCTCATCCCCCCACGCTCTATCTGTAAACTGGGAGGCGGATGTGCGCGTGCTGGTGGTCCAACAGCCGTGGCACCGACACAGTCTCGTAGCCTTTGCCCAGCATCTGCTCTTTGATGCAGGGCGGGTGGACGTCATTGATCAGGTACTCCAGAGACTGCAGGCTGCTGCTCAGCACCGATGTGTTGCACAGCTGGTTCTTACTGGGCAAGCTGCAGCACAGGCATCCCCCGCTCCCGCTGTCTATTGCGGGGTGGTGGTGATGATGGTGGTGGTGATGGTGGGGATGATGGTGGTGGGGGTAGCCCATCTCCCTGTGCCCCCCAGTGGCTGGCCCTCGGGTGGTGGTCCCCAGGAGCTCCTGGTGCGGGTTGTAACAGTCACTGTCGGGGGTGACCAGCACGCTGTTCCAGGGTGGGGCAAAGTACTGGCCCACCGAGAAGTTCCCATGCATCCCCATGCAGTTCAGAGGGGAGGAGCTGACCTTGTCCAGGCACCCCCCACCCCCTCCACTTCCCCCCGTCAGGTGGTAGGGTCTGGAGGAGGAGGAGGATGACACCTGCGCCTGGGCCATGATCCCTGCTCCCCCCGGGGCACCACAGCTTTCAGGGGACTTACTGATGGCCCCTCCTCCCCCGCTGCCCGCACTATACATGCGAAGCACAGCCTGCTGCTGCTGTTGCTGTTTCTGCCACAGGATGTAGTCCATGCTGTCCGAGTACATCCCGGCCTTCATGGCCTCGCCACTGTGCACCGCCAGCGGCAGCCCTGCCCCTGTGTACACCAGGTTAGGCTGGGGCGCCATGCCGCCCACGTAACCGCCTCCCGAGGAGCAGGAGGATACCCCCATGATACCCCCCGCACCCTGCTTGGAGGGGCTGGGGTTGGTAGAGGGTGCGGTGGAGGAGTTTGCACCCTGGCACACCTGCTGCAGAGCCTGGGCCTGGCAGTGTTGGTTGATTTGATAGATGATGCTCTGGATGGAAGGGAGGTTGGACTGTGGGGGTAGCTGGACCAGGCCTCGCCCCCCTGTCACAGGGATCCCAGAGCCGGCCACAGTGACGTTAGGGGGCACCGAGAGGGAGAGGCCAGGGGCCTCGGGGGGCTGCGAGGGTCCAGTGTGGTACACCATCCGGCAGTGGCCATTGGCTAAAGTACTACTGCTAGGGGGAGGGTACGGGGCGACAGCTATTTGGGCTGGGGAGAGCTTAGTTCGCCTGCCTTCCGAGTTCTTGAGGACGCCCTTAGTGGGGGCGAAGGGGGAAGAGACCTTGACAATGGCCAGGAGGCCTGTGTAGCCGCCGGTATGGAGGTGTGGGTAGGGGCTGTAGCGCTGGCTACCTGTGGTGTCAAAGCCGTTCACAGTCCGGTTAAGGTGCTTGTGCTGGGGGACTCTGATGTTGGTGGGGAAGATCTTGATGGAGAGTGGGCTGCTCTGCGTCTTCTGGGCGTAGGCATCCAGCTCAGCCACGCTGGGGTAGCGGGGAGAATGCATGGGAACCACCATGTCACCTGCAAGATAAATAGACAAGAGACACATAGGAGTGAGCACAAGAGACAGAGCTAAGCATGGAACAAAGTAATAAGTCAGTACAGGTCACCACACTTATAGGGTAGGATATTCAACAAGTACAACACTTACACAAATGACTGATGACTGGCTGAGAGAAATTGATGATAAAAATATTGTGGAATCTGTTTTGTTAGACTTCAGTGCGGCTTTTGACATTATCGATCTTAGTCTGCTGATGGAAAAACATGTGTTATGGCTTTAAACCCCTTGCTATATTGTGGATAAAGAGTTACCGGTCTAACAGAATACAGAGGGTGTTCTTTAATGGAAGCCTCTCCAACATAATCCAGGTAGAATCAGGAATTCCCCAGGGCAGTGGTCTAGGCCCCTTACTTTTTAAAATCTTTACTAATGAAATGCCACTGGCCTTGAATAACGGCAGTGTATCTAGGTACGCGGATGACTCAACACTATACAAGTCAGCTACTACAGCAAGTGAAATCACTGCTGCACTTGAGAAAGAACTGCAGTTCGTTTCAGAATGGGTGGCAAGGAGTAAGTTCATCTTAAATATTTCCTAAACTAAAAGCATTGTACTTGGGAAAAATAATTCACTAAACCTTAAACCTCAACTAAATCTTGTAATAAATAATGTGGAAATTGAGCAAGTTGAGGTGACTAAACTGCTTGGAGTAATCCTGGATTGTAAACTCTCATGGTCAAAACATATTGATACAACAGTAGCTAAGACGGGGAGAAGTCTATCCATAATAAAGAGCTGCTCTGCATTTTTAATAACACTATCAACAAGGCTGGTCCTACAGGCTCTAGTTTTTTCGTACTGTTCAGTCGTGGGTTCAGGTGCAACAAAGGGACCTTGGAAAATTACAATTGGCTTAGAACAGGGCAGCACGGCTGGCCCTTAAATGTACAAGGAGAGATAACATTAATAATATGCATGTAAATCTCTCATGGCACCAAGTGGAGAAGGAATGGACTTCATCGCTACTTGTTTTTGTAAGAAGTGTTGACATGCTGAATGCACCGAGCTGTCTGTTTAAACTACTAGCACACAGCTCTGACACCCATGCATACTCTACAGGACATGCCATCAAAGGTCTCTTCACAATCCCCAAGTCCAGAACAGACTATTGGAGTACTACATAGAGCCATGGCTACATGGAACTCTGCTACGCATCAGGTAACTGGTGCAAGCGGTATAATCAGATTTAAAAAACAGAAAAATACACCTTATGGTGTACAGCGAGGACTGTAAAGAGATACACACAGGCACAGACACACATACACATGATAAGACACGCACTCGACACACACGCACGTGGATTTTGTATTGTAGATATGTGATAGAGAGTAGTGGCTTGAGGGAACAGACTTAATGTGTTGTGAAGTGTTATGAAATGTCATGTAATATTTTAAATTGTATGTAACTGCCTTAATGTTGCTGGACCCCAGGACCCCTCCATCTCATTTTCACCCCCCTGTGAAAGTATATCCCACGACGAATGGATCTTTAAAAATAAAAAAAAACTAATTCTGTTGAAGGCTGGCACCTTAGGCACTGTTAAATCAGTGCTTTGTGAAATTAATTCAGACTCTCGTTAGCGTCGAATTGGGTTAGCCTTTGATATGAGGAGAGGGAGGAGGGGGAGGGGGTAGAGAAGCATATTTAATTGCAGTGGCACAGTTGAGATTTATAAGTAGTATCACTTACTGGGTTTTACCCTTCCTCAATGATTCGACCCAGGACTACTTGGAGATGGGGCGATGGAAACCCTAGCTAAAATCACAATTAACCATCTGTAGGGAATTCTTAACCTGGTTTCAGGGTGAGCTAAATAATGAGAAGAGCAAGTCACGTTTAATACAATGTGTTTCAACCCTGCTGCTACAAAACAATAAAGAATTAACATAGTAGAACATCCAAAAGGTTCTTTTAAAATCTCTGAATTGTAAAGTTTAGATTTAAAGTTGGCATATGGCTTATATAGTTTTTATTTCTCTGTAATTTCAGTTTTGGGGTCCACAGAATTCACTAGAACACATAGTAATATGCAGTCATATGTACATATGTATTTCTATGGCTGTAACACTAGCTAGATATCCTGCCTAGTGCCAGAATTCCACTATTATAAGCAAGATCCTCTGTCACTCACAACTAAATGGTGGTTGTGGTACGCTACCTAGTACTTGGAGCCATTCCAAACCCCAAATGAAATCCCACAACGTCTGAGTTCGGTCACCCAGACTAGTATTATTGGCCTTTACTCAGGTAGCGACAGCTTAATCGACCCAGAGATGAGGTGGCAAATCAGGAAAATGTCCCTTTCTAAATGCCCACCATTATTTGTCAGTGTTGGGGGGTGGGGTACAGAGATTGGATTTAAATTATATTCAGGCAATTTCATGGCTACTTAAAGTTGACAGGCAAAGGTTTCCCTGTCTTTCCAAACCTTGATAACCTTGATAGTCTGGCTGTAGCTAGCTACTGGGATTTCAAAGTAGTTTATGTTTTTCACTAGTGCTGCAGCTGCACTGTGACAGTCGGTGGTCGGAGCAGATGTTTGCTGCAGAATGAGAAGACAAGATGCTGTTCTCCTTCTATCTAACTATAATAAATCACTTGAAACGACACTTCTGTTTACAGTGATCTTTATTAAGGGCCAGCTCAAAGTAGTAAGAGTATTTGTGTATGAGTATATGCTTTCAAAAGCAATTTCCCTAGGAGAGATCATGATCATAATATAATAATAATAAATGCCATTTAGCAGACGCTTTTATCCAAAGCGACTTACAGTCATGTGTGCATACATTCTACGTATGGGTGGTCCCGGGAATCGAACCCACTATCCTGGCGTTACAAGCGCCATGCTCTACCAACTGTGCTACAGAAGGACCACGGATCATGGATGTTTTTGGCTAGCTAAACCACACTTGGGCTAGCTAATGTTTGCTTACTAGCTAGCTAACCTTGAGTTCACAGTACATTTAGTAAGAAAGGGTCTAGCTATCTACATATGGTAACATTTGATCAGAAATAGCTTCATTGTTTTCATGTGATAGGTAGTCACATTTTGGTTAGCTAGTTAGCTTTTTGTCTGCAATGGCTGCAGCCAGTGTAGCTAGCATACATATTGTTTCCCAATAAGTAAACTAAGTTTATTAGCTAGGTAACTAGATGGCTAACATTCATTATACATGTGTTGTTTCATACAACCAGTCTTACCAACTTAAACATTTAGCTAGCTAGCCTCAGCACATTACTTGGCAATACACTGTCTAGCTATAGCTAGCTAATTAGCCATCTAGATTATATCTCATTATCTGAATATGAATAATGATTGACATAGATGTTTATTTCCCAGATATAAAGTGTCTTCTCACATCCTGTCAGTTTCATTCGTTTAATTTCTGATCCAGAAAATTACTCATAAAAGCCATGTCTGTAGCTTGTGTTCCTTGCAGTATTAGCCATTGCTCTTTCCTTTCTGCTCTCAAATAACATCATCCATTCATTCTATGGCCAGAAAATGACATCTTCACCAAAAAGTAGAAATGACAACTAAAGTGTACTCATAGGCAAAGATGTTGTTGAGGCTTCTTTAAAAAAGGTGCACTATGCAAAAATCGCTCCACCATTTCCTGGTTGATAAAATTCAAATATTTAGCCTAATTTCGGTTTATGTGACAAAACAAGCAAGTATAGTGCAGATAATCAATGTACCATCTAAACCGCTGTGAAATGTATTTTCCATAACCAAAAGTACTACATTTTCAGCTGTTTAAAGCTGGTGTACAAAGACGCAAAAACGAAACTTAAGAACGGGAAGCATATAAATAGCGCACAAAGAACAGATCTACCTCTTCTAAGACTTGCTTTCAGTGAGAATTTACAGATCTATACCTAACATTTCTATGTCAATTTGGTCGTGTCGCCCAAAAAGTTCTTTGTTATTTAAGTGTTGTGGTTTTTATGGAGACCTTTGCCTGTCACCTTTAACAAAGTGCAACAAAAAGAGGGGCATCGGGGGAAGAACTCAATTTCACATAAATAAATCATCTGCCACCAATGACTCGCAACCCCTTAAAAAATGAATTTTTATGCAAAAGCAAACAAAAAAAACACCAAGACTAAACAAAATAGAAACGCGCCAGTCAGCGAATGTCGTGGTGACCTGAGGAGTTGAGGCAAGGGGCTGTATGCGCGGGACTCACTCCATTTCAGTTTAAAGAGACTTTACAGCCAAGCAGTCACCAACTCTTATTCTTCTGCTCCCATTACTGATAGCATGAGAAGTTCATTTCTACTATTCAATAGCCCTCCAACTGTGAAAATGATTAAATCTACAAGATCCATATCATAAAGGAAATAAATTGGGAGTTAGAACTTGCATATTACTTGCGTCTGTGAAATTGTGAATGCTCCAACTACAAGACAATACTATGTTATTTAACCTTTATTTAAATAGGCAAGTCAAGTAAGAACAAATGGTTATTTTACAATGACAGCCAAACCCTCCCCTAACCCGGACGACACTGGGCCAATTGTGCGCCGCCCTATGGGACTCCCGATCATGGCTGGTTGTGATACAGCCCAAGATCAAACCAGGGTCTGTAGTGACGCCTCTAGCACTGAGATGCAGCGCTTCAGACCGCTGTGCCACTTGGGAGATTGTTGAAGTAAATAAAACATATTGATGCTTCAAGCAAATATATTAGGTATACACATCACAACCTTTTCAATAGTCAATGACAGTACAGACTCCAGCATCACAACTGGTCCTAAATAAGACAAGAGAGACAATGTAGTATCCATTTCCTGCAGTCAAATGACCAAATCACCCTCACCCTCGAGTGGGGAATTTTATTCATATTTTTCATAATTAATTAAACAAATTTAAATGCTGGAAATCCAGTGTTTCTACGTGAAACGGTTTTGTTCTGTGATATATGTATATAAAGTGTAATATCGGGATGCAAACTCTAAATATAATATGTTTCAACTGTATATCTGACATGGTACAGGTGTTTTTAAACCCATAACCATGAGTGTGAGGTGTATACTTTAGTTTCAAAGTAGATTTTTGTTTAAGACTATTTAGCACACTGGAGTAAAAGGTTGAAAAAAAATACAATGTTATGTTTATGGCTGTAAATGAATCTGATCACATTGTAATGGGTTGGGCTGAAAGGGTCATATATAACTCGGAAACCAAGGAATGCTTGACTGTCCTTAGAAGGACACAGGCATGAACATAGAGATCCAGATCAGTGGGCAGCAGGACTGGGGCTGCCTGACTGGGGCACAATTCTCCCAACCTAACCTTCCCTGGTGACAGCGTTGATTGCAACACGCTTTGATGTTCCCACAGGCAGGGGAAACTGACAGAAGACTTATTTAATGTGCTCCAAAGAAGAAGAAAAAAATCTCTGCATTCGGCGGTCCACATGCAAATGGGCTGGCTGCATTTTTAAATAAACATATTTGATCATCACATGGTTTAAATCAGGAGCGATATTCTGCTTTGGCATATCAAGGGGCTGTGCCCCTCCTCACCCCCCCTGCAACATGCCCATCATTCCCCCTAATTACTGCCACATGAATTTAAAAAATGTTGCAAAACAACCAGAAAATTAATTCAAGGGTGGCAAATTCTCATTCCTTGTCAGTGACTGAGTCCATATTTTCCATGTCTGACTCTACTGTGCTGTCTCTCCTTCTGCTGCGGACAAAAGTTCCACTACTCCCGATCTCCTCAGTCTCCTTCCATCTCTCCTTGGCTCGCCCGTTGTTTGTCAACAGGCAGAGCCTTTGGGGAGCGACCTGGCATCAAAGGGTTTCACACTTCAGAGGCCACAGGGATTAGAGGCTTGACAGGTCCCACAAAACCCATCTCAGCTCCACAAAGGCTTCCGGTTATTAGAGCCTACTGGCACCGAGGAAGAGGAGGAGGAGGCAAATGAGCGTCTGTGCTCTCTCGGATTCTAGTTGCCTACTATTCTGTTAGTTGCAGAGTTGATTAAATGTGACACACACACACACACTTTGACGTGCTGTTTGATGTGCATGGCCAGGGGATCTTCATCCGTCTTCTCCCAGGAGGAGCTGTGGGTTTGCAGGATAAGCAAGCGAAGGGCATAGAGGGGGTGAAAGGAGAGCGCCTAACGGTGTTGAGGCCAGCTCTGCAGCGCTGCAGGACTTATTGGCTCCAGCTACAGTAGATCACAGCGTACAGATGTTACTGGCTGATAAACAGCCACCGAGGTGCCCGCCACTGCCTTCCGCTGAGCTTCCCTACCTCCTCCTCACAGGGCTAGGGTTTCCTGTACACACACACTCACGTGTACACACACATGCACCTACGTGCATATGCGCACACAAACACAGTGGCATCAGTGGAGCATGTTGTTATGCTCTCTCTGTGCGCTCTGCTGAAATGTAGGGCAGGGACGACAACAGGTGCCTGTGCAGGCGACAGCCTGCAATGCCTCCTGGGCTAAATGCTTCACACTTGCTTCATTTCAACACACGACAGCCTTGTACGGATTAATTATTTCCCTTGGGGATGGAATAAGACACTTTTTATTTTCCACAACAAGGCATGAGGTGACGACCGGCACTCTCACATGCACATCTGAAACGGCATCACCGAACAGAGAAAAAACGTAAAAGAGAAACACGGCTTCATAGCGTAATGTTACAATATCACTATCCAAACCCAGACTTCATAGTGAGGTCATCCTCACACCATATGTTTCAATTGCGTATATACTATAGCAGTGAAGATAAAAGTGGCAGAGCCAGCACCGTACAGCTAGTGGTGGTGAGAGCTGGGAGCTGGGTTTGGCTCCCACGCCAGGGAGAGGAGATGGCAGGGAGGCAATTAACGGACTGACCTTCGTCCTTAATCACCCAGCGCCTGGCACACAATGCCTGTGTGTCAGAGCAGGCACATCTCGAAATGCCATGGCTCATTAGCGCCTCGCACCCGAGTGAGAGAGGCTATGTGTTTGTGTGTATACACCATAGCATGGCAAGACAGAACTGAAGTGAACTGAACAGCAGAGGGTCTTTCTCAACAGAATCGTGAAGCTCTTTAACCCCTAAGGTTTATTAGCATAATAAAAAAAATCCCCATACTCTGTCAGTTTAAGCCAGAAATATACTTTGTTTTTGCATTGGATGAGTCTCAATCCACCAAATCTGCCTATGTCGCACTTCTGCATCTGCGGTGAAAGGTAACAGAGTTAGAGCAGTGTCTGTTAGACCATGAGACATCCTCAAAATCCCTTTATGGAAAGATGACCCTCACAAACACAATAGTGTTCTCCCTTTTACTCTACGACCTCCACAAGTGTCCGTCGGTAGACCAAGGAGAGTGATGAAGTGCTGCATCAGATGACCTGGCCTCCACAATAACCCTACCTCAGCCCAAATTGTTTGTATTTTTATTTTATTTAACAAGGCAAGTCAGTTAAAAACACATTCTTATTTACAATGACGGGCCCAATTGAGATGGTTTGGGTTGAAGTGGACCGCAGAGTGAAGGAAAAGCAGCCAACAAGTGCTCAGCATATGTGGGAATAGCTTCAAGACTGTTGGAAAAGCATTCCAGGTGAAGCTGGTTGGGAGAATGCCAAGAGAGTGCAAAGCTGTCATCAAGGCAAAGAGTGGCGACTTTGAAGAATCTAAAAATATTTTGATTTGTTTAAAAAAATGTTGGTTACTACATGATTCCATATTTGTCATTTCATAGTTTTGATGTCTTCACTATTATTCTACAATGTAGAAAATAGCACAAGTAAAGAAAACCCCTTTTGACTGGTACTGTATATAGACTGTCATGGAGTTAAATACATGTCATAAATAAAAAATAAACTAAATAAATGTTTCCTGATATTTCTTATATTTACATTTGAGTCATTTAGCAGACGCTCTTATCCAGAGCAACTTACAGTAGTGAGTGCATACATTTTCAAAGTGGTCCCCTGTGGGAATCAAACCCACAACCCTGGCATTGCAAGCGCCATGCTCTACCAACTGAGCTACACGGGACCCATCTCAGATATAGGAGAGGCACTAAGGAAAAAACTTCATTTTGGTATGTTTTTGGGACCATTTGTTGTTCCATGTAGTGAATCAGTTATTAAATGTGTCTGTATGGGCTAATGGCATTAAGCCCCCCGAAGAAAAAGAATTAAAAAAAAAAAATGTTTTACGATATTTTTCAAACTTCAAGGGGTCTTAAAATTCCAAATCAAATAGCAAAATGATCCTTGGTATGACTTTATTAAAACAATTCCATATACCAGAATTAATAGTACCCCCCTCCCCCGGTTTAGACAGGGCTGAGACACTAAAAGAACAAAGCAGATGGGGTGGATGTAACTGTTCTCCCCTCTGTCTTTTGAGTGACGTGGAGCTCCCCAAGCACATCATCCTTGGGGTGCCCTGTGCCATCTTTGTGGGTGGTTTGTGTGCTCGTGTGTAGCTCAATCCTGAACACTCAATTAACACTCCTTTAATTAGCCAGCGGTACTCTGAAGTTTGATGAACACATTTTTTCTGTGTATGGGGTTGGAGGAGGGAAGGGTATGAAACAGCAATAAGGAGAGAATTGGGAACGGGATCAGACTCTAAAAAAATCCATTCAATTTGGTGCACTTCTTCCATGTGAGGGGTCAAATTGTGTTGATCAATAGAAGCAGTGGCAGATGGACTGAGCAGGAGAGTGTAGAGTTAGGCGAGGTGGAGGCAAAGGAGGGAGGGAGGGAGGGAGGGAGGGAGGGAGGGAGGGAGGGAGGGAGGGAGGGAGGGAGGGGGGGGAGGGAGGGAGGGAGGGAGGGAGGGAGGGAGGGAAAATAGGAGAGCAGAAAAGGAGAGACAGACAGGGATGAGGAGTCAGAGGTTGTGCAGAGAGAGTGCAGTATGAAATTCAGAGGAGCATAAAACTGCTTTGCATTCTAATTAGTGGCTTAATTGAATATTCACAGGAATACGCCGGAAAGAACTGCCTGAAATCCTCTCCCTCCTTTCTCCCATTTATTAGAGCTCCAAATGTTCTGAAAGCATGAGCAGGTTGGAGACATTTCTAGTTAGTAGTGAAACCAACGGGTAACACCGACACATCAGATCTGCTATGTTCTCAATCTTTACTCTCAGCCAGTGGCAGCAATGTGGCGCTTACTTACACACATTCATCCATCCCCTTTCTTTCTTTCTTTCTTTCTACAGCAACAAAGCCAAAGATAATACAATTTAAGTTTTTAAAAAAAGAGGGGTGTAAAGACCATGTGGTTGAGCGGTTTGCAAATAATGTCTTCACAGAACGATGAGCACATAACACGCATTAGCTTTGACCAAATAAGCAGAGGCTGTGAGGATAACAGGGCAATTCCAACAGGAGTTGATTCGTAGTGAGAGAAAGAGCGAGAGAGATGAAAGAAAACACTCGGTCAGCAGCAGTGCAACATCCACCAGGTTCACCGGGAACTTCTTCTCCAGAGAAGAGAAGCTGCTGTTAAATGTGTATGAGCTGTCAGCGCGAGCGAAGCCCAGAGAGGGCATTATCCTGCATTATCCGCTGCAGTCCGGGGCCCCATCACCCACCCCCTTGTGTCCTTTTAAAACCACAGGTCCCTATAAATTACAATGCTTTTAGGCCAAGCCATGCTAATCTACTTTCCCCCCCCCCCCTTCCACCATCCTGCTGCATATTCAATCTATCCTGTCTCCACGGAGCAAGGAAGCGACGCTTTGCCCTTTCCACCTCATTGTTATGGAGCTATTCAAGTTAATAATTCATGTGTAGAACAGCCTTCGAATCCCTCATGCTTGAATCACTTACTTTGGAAAAAGTTTGACTTGTTCAAACGCATTGCCATTCGGGAATGGAACGATATGAAAATGCATTGTTGCGAAGGGACACCCTTGACCCGTGCCTATCGTTTGGCCCTGGGCTAGATAGACCCTGATCCTATGACAGACATCCTCTCCGCCCCCCTCTGTTACCAACACCGGACAAAAGCTGGGCCATGAAAGGAGGCGCAGGCGGGGGTGGAGGGGGGAGCTAGAGACGGCTTTGCTCGCTGAACAATACCTGCCTTGTGCTAATGGAGGTGTCATCTGCCACAGGGCTGACTAGTTAGCGATTACAGGCTGGCCCTGGATTGCCGTGACAACTGCTGCAATGCACAATGGGCCCTGATAGAGCCAGCTGTTTGGTCCTCTGCAATTAACCCTGCATCCCTGTCGTCTCAGCCGGGGCGCCGCCTCTAATTGACTATTGGGCACACAAAGCAGGGGCTGCTGGCCAGACCCCCAGGACAGCACCCCCCACCTCCTCATCGGAGGTAAAAACAATATTAATAGTGCTCTGCCGTCTCGGCCGTCAGCCAATCAAAAACCTGGCTCCCCCGCAGGAGCTTCCTGAGGAGAGCGATGGAGAGAGAGACACTGCAGAAGAGAGGAGGAGCATGTGTGAGCCAGCGATCAGCGGGGAAGAGTTGCCTGGTGGGGGGTGGGGACACGTTGAATATGCCCTCAGCTAGGGGAACTAATCAATTCAAGTCTATGTGGGGGACCCTGCTGCTGCTGCTTGCTCTGCTCGGCAACGGGAAAAAAGGAAAAACATTCCAGATACACATCTATCTAGGTTCATCTCAAGGTTGATGATTATTTGCTAGGGGACGGCGTAGTTTTTAAAAAATATATACGATTCAAAGATTAGGCTAGCTATAATTGTGCAGATTTGTATCAAAGCTCATGATGATGATATCTTGAATTATGATGATGATGATGATATCTTGAATTATGATGATGATGATGATGATGATACATAGGTTCTACAACCCCAACCCCATCTGTGTACTCCCTGTCCCTGATGGTTACCCCGACTGAGTAACAGAGATGTAGACATACTTCCCATAAGGCTTTGGAGGGAATTGAGAGTGTTCTACTAATGGCCCGTTGAGGCACTCTGCAATCTCCACCGTGATCTATCACAGCCGGCTACTGAGTCATAAGGGCTGTGTCAAAAAAAATGGATTTAGAAATGAATATGGAAAAAAGCTGGGACATGACTCCCAAATGTAATATTTGATTTCATTAGAGTCTATCTCGCCTCAGATTCAATCAATTGATTTCCTGGCAAAAGCTTTAGCCTTCGGACACTGAGCACCTTTCCTTTTCTCAGGGTCTCAGTACACTGGAGTATCTTAGTTTAGTCTTGGTTTGATCTGTATAAGCTTAGGTCTGGGGGATAAATTTCACTGTAGTACATTAGCTTTAACAAGTAGACAAGATCATTTTCTCCTCATTTTAGCATTTGTTCCCCAGAAATCTCGATATAACGCCTAATAAAAGTCCACACACTCCTTACAGTCTTCACATTTTACTGCCTTGAAATTTAAAAGGGAATAAATTCTCTTTTTTTTTTTTTTTTTTTTGGTACCGATGTCCACAACCTTTCAAAGTGAAACAAAAATTATAGAAATTATTTTATAGAGGGCTGCATATCCCCGACAGAGATCAATGCGGCGCGGTCTGCATTTCTTTCAAGCTGAGGACGGGACCGGGCAGTCAGACAGAACTTTTGAGATACAAATATATATCCCCCCCCCAGATCATTTGGAAACTGCTGTCTTTCTGCTTTGTATGCGTCAGCCTACCTATTCACACCATCTCAGAACTCGCTGATCCAGGTTCAGTAGCTCACCACTCCTCCCCTAGTTGGGCCTGCGAGATCAAGTGCACCTACGGTACAGTAGGCCGATGTGTGGGCTCAATGAAATAGTGTAGGCTGCCTAACTGCCAATCACGTGGCCAATCACTGTTCAAGGAAATGTACTTACATATGATTAGGCAATCATTTACTACAGTGTCTGTAAATACAGTGCCTTCAGAAAGTATTCATACCCCTCAACTTTTTCCACATTTTGTTATGTTACAGCCTGAATTTAAAACGGATTACATTTAGATTAGACGCCCCATAATACTAAAGTGGAATTGTGTTTTTAGACATCATTTCTGGAGTCAGGTATTCAACCCATTTGTTATGGCAAGCTTAAATAAGTAAATATTTGCTTAACAAGTCACATAAGTTGTATAGTGATTAACATGATTTCTGGTCCCTCGGTCAAGCAGTGAATATCAAACACAGATACAACCACAAAGACCAGGAAGGTTTTCCAATGCCTTGCAAAGAAGGGCACCTATTGGTAGATGGGTGACAATAAAATAAAAAAGCTGACACTGAATATCCCTTTGAGCATGGTGAAGTTATTAATTACACTTTGTATGGTGTCTCAATACACCCAGTCATTACAAAGATACAGGCGTCCTTCATAACTCAGTTGCTGGAGAGGAAGGAACCCGCTCAGGGATTTTACCAAAGGTGACTTTACAACAATTACAGAGTTTAATGGCTGTGATAGGAGAAAACTGAGGATGGATCAACAACATTGTAGTTACTCCACAACACTAACATAAATTACAGAATGAAAAGAAGGAAGCCTGTAGAGATACCGACTTTATGTCCTGAATAGAAAGCATTATGTTTGGGGCAAATCCAACACAACACAATACCGAGAACCACTCTTTTCAAGCATGGTGGTGGCTGCATCATATTATGGGTATGGCTAAAATGCTTGCTCGTTAGCCTAACTTCCTTTCATGGGCAACGGTGAAGCAGCTAGTTAACATTAGACAATTACATCAAGCTACATATTGAACTACCATCCTCTCAGGCCAGGGGCACAATGTATACATTTATGTTTGGATCAGAATTGTCTTAATAATATTTGGCCGAAACTGAGAAATAACCACAAGTCCAAATCCCTATCGCCATTCACGGATTATTTAGGAAAGGGCCCATTTTAGCTAGCTAGCTAGCTAGCAACTATCTAGGCACCGGAGGAAAACAACACGAGATGCAACAATTCAACTTTTTTCTGTCAATTAAGTTTTGCTTTTGATGTGAAGTGATTGGTGGGAAGCCAAATCCAAACTGGCTTCCCTTGAAACTTTTTTATTTTTTTGTGCACCAGGACCATTCACAGTTGAACTCACTCAGTTTAGCTCAATGCTGATTGGCTATTCTTTTATACTTTTTTTTATCAAGGGAGCTCAAATGCTCGCTTTGCTTCCCCTGCATTCAATGCTATGGGCGGCAACAATGTTATAGTCTTTTTGACCAGACAGCATCAGATAGATGGGCTACGCATACAGAGACAGAGGGGCACTGTTTCACTCGCTCGGATGCCGGAGAGATATACAGTCAGCCTCTTGCGAATTGAAGGAAAGTTATGAAACACAGTGATATGAAAGATACATTACATGGCCAATTATATGGGGAGGCCTGGCTTCCCTTGGCATCCATCAAGTCGTGCCACTGGTAGAATCTGGTTCAAAATTTATCCCAGCTCTAATGGCTGCCAAAGGTGCATCCATCAAGTATTAACTATGGGGAGTGAAGACATACGCAAATCAAGACGTCTTTTATTTTTGAAAGAAAATGTTATTGCATTTTTCTTTCACTTTGAAAATGTGAAGTAGGTTGTGTACATCGGTGGGAAAACAACCCAATTGAATAAATCTTTAGCTTTTAAGGCAGCAAAATGTGAATATTGTGCAATGGGTGTGAAGACTTTCGCTAGGCACTGTATATAGCGCTACATCAAAACTACACTGAACAAAAATGTAAACCCAACATGTAAAGTGTTGGTTCCATGTTTCTTGAGCTGAAATTTAAATTTTAAAAAAATCACTCACAAAAAGCTCATTTCTCTCAAATGTTATGCACAAATGTGTTTACATCCCTGTTAGTGAGCATTTCTCATTTGCCAAGATAATCCATCCACCTGGCATATCAAGAAGTTGATTAAGCAGCAAGATAATTACACAGGTGCACCTTGTGCGGGGCAATAAAAGGCCACTTTAAAATATGCAGTTTTGTCACACAACACAATGACAAAGATGCCTCAAGTTGAGGGAGCGTGCAACTAGCAAGCTGACTGCATGAATGTCCACCAGAGCTGTTGCCAGAGAATTTAATGTTCATTTCTCTACCATAAGCTGCTTCCAACGTCGTTTGAGAGAATTTGGCAGTACGCCTAACCCGCCTCACAACCGCAGACCATGTGTAACGACACCAGTCATGTGAAATACACAAGTTAGGGCCTAATTTATTTATTTCAATTAACTGATGTCCTTCTATAAACTGTAACTCAGTAAAATCTTTGAAGTTGTTGCATATTGTGTTTATATTTTGGTTCAGTATAATAAGCTGGTTTGATGTAGCAACCTGCTTTTTATGGGCTGTAGGGGAAATGAGGACTGAGGATCGATTGTTTCTGAAGAATTCCACTGTACACAGGGCCTAACACACACATGTGCACGCACGTACGCACGGGCACACACATACACCACATCCTTTTCACTTCCTCTAGTAAACTAACACCATGCATCATCTGAAGAAGTCTGGATTTTCTCCTTCCCTCTACCTCCTTTCCTCCTATCTTTCAGTCTCCACCCCTCCCTCTATCCCCCTCCACGTCTCTTCTCTCTCCCCGAGTAAGTGAGGTCCATTGGGGGTGCTCGCCGCGTGAAATCACCTCGGGCGAACACTTTATTATCTGTAGTCAAAGAGTCACCACAAATACCATTCTACACACACAAGTGTCACTTTCCATTTGTCCGCTCTCGGGCTGCATTAGGCAAGCCCAGCCGAGCCTAGAGCAGAGCCTCGTCTCAAACGCGGCCGGCAGAGGGAAAGCAACAGCGTGGGAAAGCACCGCAGCATTCCTGCCCTGCAGGCACCCCTGCTACAACTCCATTTGACCTGGAATTCCTCTTATCATTTTTAGGATTATTATTAGAAGGAGGACTAATCCTAGTAGCGCTGGTGGCCATGTCGTTATGGTGCCTCTATAGTCTTTTTAATACACAGAAAGACCATTTACATATGTCACGGTCAAAGAACTCTTCTGGCTGAATATTCAGTGAAGTTGCCGTGTCTTGCTAAATATTCATGGGCATTTCTTGCTTGTTGGTCATCTTGGCTCCATGTAGGTCTGTCCTTGAGTTGTTGTTGCCTATTGATGTTTCGTATCATGCCGTGTTTGACATTCCGTGTGGACCCCGAGACGAGTAGCTACTGTGTTAGCAGCAACCAATGTGGATCCGAATAAAGTACTCAAAACTAAAGCTCAGCGTTGTTTGTGCAGTGTGTCACGGACAGCCTGTATGAACCCTATTCCATTTGGACCCTAGACAAAAGTAGGGCACCATATAGGGAATAGGCTGCCATTTCAGATTGCGCCAAATATTTATGTTTAATCCCCACAGAGAAAAAGGAGGTTGCTGACTATATTAAACAGCGATTCTAGCCCTCCATCACCCTGTTTGCTAGACAAACAACAACAGGGAGAGAGAGACAGAGAGACACATACAGGGAGAGACAGAGAGTGCGAGAGGGAGAGATAGAGACACAGAGACACAGAGAGTGCGAGAGGGAGAGATAGAGACACAGAGACACAGAGACACAGAGAGAGAGAGAGAGAGAGAGAGACAGAGAGAGACAGAGAGAGAGACACAGAGAGAGACACAGAGAGAGAGAGAGAGAGAGAGAGAGAGAGAGAGAGAGAGAGAGAGAGACACACACAGAGAGTAAGAGACACAGAGAGAGAGAGAAGAGAGAGAAGAGAGAGAGAGAGAGAAGAGACACAGAGAGAGAGAGTAAGAGACAGAGAGAGAGAGAGAGAGACAGAGAGACAGAGAGAGAGAGAGAGACAGAGAGAGAGAGAGAGAGAGAGAGAGAGAGAGAGACAGAGACACACACAGAGACACAGAGAGAGAGAAGAGAGAGAAGAGAGAGAGAGAGAGAAGAGACACAGAGAGAGAGTAAGAGAGAGAGAGAGAGAGAGAGAGAGAGAGAGAGACACAGAGAGAGACACAGAGAGAGACAGAGAGAGAGACACAGAGAGAGACACAGAGAGAGAGACAGAGAGAGAGAGACAGAGACACACACAGAGAGTAAGAGACACAGAGAGAGAGAGTAAGAGAGAGAGTAAGAGAGAGAGAGAGAGTAAGAGACACAGAGAGAGAGTAAGAGAGAGAGAGAGAGACAGAGAGAGAGAGAGAGAGACAGAGAGAGAGAGAGAGAGAGAGAGAGAGAGAGAGAGACAGAGACAGAGACAGAGAGAGAGAGAGAGAGACAGAGAGAGAGAGAGAGAGAGAGAGAGAGAGAGAGAGAGAGAGAGAGAGAGAGAGAGAGAGAGAGAGAGAGAGAGAGAGAGACAGAGACAGAGAGAGAGAGAAAGAGAGAGAGAGAGACAGAGACAGACAGAGACAGAGAGAGACAGAGAGAGAGAGACAGAGACAGAGACAGAGACAGAGAGACAGAGAGAGAGAGAGACAGAGAGACAGAGAGACAGAGAGACAGAGAGACAGAGAGACACACACACAGAGAGAGAGAGAGAGAGAGAGAGACAGAGACACAGAGAGAGACAGAGACACAGAGAGAGAGACACAGAGAGAGAGACAGAGAGAGAGACACAGAGAGAGAGACACAGAGAGAGAGAGAGAGAGTGCTGGCCCAGCCGGTCCCTCTTTGTGCTGGCTGGGGAGGAAGAATGCAGTCCGTCAGCAGCCGCCATGTCGGCTCTATTGTGGGACAGCGGCTTGTGCACAAAACAAACAGAGAATCTGGGGCAACATGTTTACCCCCACACTTCACGCGATACCCTACAAATAAAACAGGCCAAACTAAAAGAGCTATGCTTCATTGTTTGTTCCCATGAAAGACAAAAAGGGTGTTCCAATCAATCCTGTAGAAAAAAACAACTGAAAATGTTTCATCTCACACCGCCGGCAAAGCCTGTAGCCCCAATCTCATTTCCATCCCTGAGCCTCGCCAGTCTTTTTCGTTTCCATTTGCAATAATTTATGGGGCCCAACGGGTGACATAATAAATTAGAAATTGAAAGGAAAATGACTTTATTCACCGGCCTGTCCTTCGATTCGATTGGAGTATGGCTGTGACGAGACTGCCCCTCTCCCTGAGGCAAGCCTGGGCCACCCTCATTGTGCACACAGCATGGTCTAGAATGCAGAGCGCTATCAGCAAATACCCCGAGTCAGCAGCACTAGCCAGCGGCGAGCGGTTATGCGTTGCGACTGGCACACCAGCCGATATTGTCATGTGCGATTAGGCCTGTGCTCAGGAACCTGTGAACTCATTCCTATGGCATCAAAGTCACCCCAGCCCCCTGCCCTCTCCCTCCCTCTCGCTCTTCCTCCCGCACTATTTATCTCCCTCTCTAGTCCCCGTCCAGCCCTGCCCCTCCAACACAATGTCCCCCCCCCTTTCATTGTGTTCTGTGTTTGAAGCTGCACTAAAGAGCCGACATTCAATATCAACCCAGACTGGTTTCTAATTCCAAAACAGCACGAATGGACATTTAAAAAAAAAAAATATATATATAGAGACAGAGGTAAGAGATGAGGCAGAGCTGAACGGAGCAGCAGAGGGCGGGAAAGGGGGAGAGGGAGGGAGATGGGGGGGGGGGCTGGGCAGGCCTGGGCTGTCAGACTGAAGGAAGCGCTGGTTCGCGGGCCTGCACGCAAATGGGAGAAGAGAGGCACCCGCAGGCTGCCTGAGGCAAAAGCCCGGGCCCTTCTGTTCTATCATTTAGGAGACAAGTCGTCCACTGATTCCCAATTAATATTTAACACTGCACAGACAACAAGGCCCTCCGATGTCTGCACTACACCAGCAGCCAGAGAAAGAGTGAGAGAGTGAGAGAGTGAGAGAGTGAGTGAGTGAGAGAGTGAGAGAGTGAGAGAGTGAGAGAGTGAGTGAGTGAGAGAGTGAGAGAGTGAGAGAGTGAGTGAGTGAGAGAGACCAAAGATTTGAGTGAGTGAGAGCGTGAGTGAGTGAGAGAGTGAGTGAAGAAGGGGAGAGAGAGAGAGAGAGAGACCAAAGATTTAGGAGAGCGATAGAGAGAGAAGAAGGGGGAAGAGCCGAAACAGACCGACAGAGAGAAACCAGCAGTAAAGATTACAGCTTTTCAGAAAATAAACACCCTCCATTGACTCAAATCACTGTCCAATATGGATGGATACTGTGGTCTGGATATATGAGTAAGGAATTTCATCGGGATGTGTGGTTAGACTGATTCCTTTTAGCCCTCAGGGATCCCCAGAGCAGAGGTGACAGTCAGGGTCAGCAAGAACACTCCATCCATGTCACACATCTGGTCTAATAGCTTGGATGGCCGAACCTCTGACAGTTACTGAACGCTGCTCTAGGTCTAATAGCTTGGATGGCCGAACCTCTGACAGTTACTGAACGCTGCTCTAGGTCTAATAACTTGGATGGCCGACCCACTGACACAGTTACTGAACGCTGCTCTAGGTCTAATAACTTGGATGGCCGAACCTCTGACAGTTACTGAACGCTGCTCTAGGTCTAATAACTTGGATGGCCGAACCTCTGACAGTTACTGAACGCTGCTCTAGGTCTAATAACTTGGATGGCCGAACCTCTGACAGTTACTGAACGCTGCTCTAGGTCTAATAACTTGGATGGCCGAACCTCTGACAGTTACTGAACGCTGCTCTAGGTCTAATAGCTTGGATGGCCGAACCTCTGACAGTTACTGAACGCTGCTCTAGGTCTAATAGCTTATACAACACAGTTAAGATGGGCCACACTAATTCAAGTTAAAGGTTCTTTAGAAGCCATGCTTTTAGCATTGTGCTGTGGCCAACATTTGCTGAAGTGTTTAGGTCTAATAGTCCATCCCTGACTTACTGAACGCTGCTCTAGGTCTAATAACATCCCCTCTGACAGTTACTCTCCATCCCTTGGATGGCCGAACCTCCAGTTACTGAACGCTGCTCTGTCTTAACTCAGTCCACCCTGATCTGAATGCTGCTCTCCTCCATTCCTCTCCTCTCTCGTCATCCCTCTCCATCTTCTCAGTCCAACCCTCTCCGTCCAACCCTCTCCATCTTCTCAGTCCAACCCTCTCCTCTCTCTAGGTCCAACCACAGTTAAGATGGGCCTATCAGTCCAACCCTTTCCATCTGTGGCCAGCAAGTGTTTTCCAACCCTTTCCTCTATCAGTCCAACCCTTTCCTCTATCAGTCCAACCCTCTCCATCTTCTCAGTCCAACCCTCTCCTATCAGTCCAACCCTTTCCTCTAGCAGTCCAACCCTTTCCTCTATCAGTCCAACCCTTTCCATCTTCTCAGTCCAACCCTTTCCTCTATCAGTCCAACCCTTTCCTCTCTCTCTCCATCTTCTCAGTCCAACCCTTTCCTCTCTCTCCATCTTCTCATTCCAACCCTTTCCTCTCTCTCCATCTTCTCAGTCCAACCCTTTCCTCTCTCGTCATCCCTCCTCTTTCAGTCCAACCCTTACCTCTCTCTCCATCTTCTCAGTCCAACCCTTTTCTCTCTCAGTCCAACCCTTCCTCTCTCTCCATCTTCTCAGTCCAACCCTTTCCCCTCTCTCCATCTTCTCAGTCCAACCCTTTCAGTCATCCTTAACTGGACTGAATGGACAGAGGCCAGGGGAAAACTGTCTCAGTCACCATAGGCAGTGCTGGATATGGACAGCAACTGTAAAATCATCCATCCAAAAGATGGCGTCGTTAGTAAGAGCACTACGACATTGTTTATGAAGAAAGAGTCCTAATCTTGGCAGTGACAACAGAATCTCACAGCCCCCATGACACCAATGTGCAACACCTCCGCAGCATCCTATGCCCCAGCCCACTGAGGGCTCAGCTCAGGAGATGGCGGGGGCTACCATGTCATTTCCTGTGGGACAGCAGGGGCCGTGGACACTCCTTCCCCTATTAGTAATATGGTGCCACTGTCATGCACCTGTGATGCCCAAATGCCAGCTAGCTGGGAGGGGGTTTGGCTTGGAACGGGAGCCTACAGTATGTTTCTAAACCGAGTCCCACCGTGGCCAAAACTAGAGCGGTGGCCTGCCTCCCAGAGACTAACTGCACTATGCAGTAACAATACTCCACACCCCCACGCCACCTCCTTGCCCCATTAACAGACGGCAGAGGGCAGAGCAAAGAGGCATGGCACTGTGGGATGCGACCCGCCGGAAATGATCATCTGAGTGCCAGCGCTGAGATGCCCTCCACCATCCTGGCACAACAGAGTGCCAGTGAGCATGAGACAGGCTGCTTGTGCTTGTACTGTTTGCTCAGACTGTGCCTGTCCTCAAAACCATGCTCAGGCCTGGGTTCAAATAGTCTTTGTTTTCTTATTTTAAAAAAAAAGAGCCTTCCTTCAGTGCCAAATTAGGGCGGGTTTGCACTTTTGGGACTATTCCATTGGTTCCATGGTGCCAAGCAAGCTCAATCAATTGTAGGTAAAGTTGTTACCTCATGAAAAAAAATTGGTGCATTGAAAAATATTTTTAAAAACATATATGGGTGGCTGTTGTAGAGATACACTTAGGGATACTGAGAAGAGTGTGTATATCAGGGAGTGTGGGCAAGGGGTGGAGCATGGAATCCTTGGCTGTCAATCACCTCTCATTTTGAAAAAAAATCCTTCTGACCTCTCTCTCTCTGTTCTCTGGCTAAAGAGGAATAAGTGGAATAATGACGGCGGCAGACTGGCCTTGTGCAGGGAGTCTGTGGAATTCCAAACAGGGGATGGAAAAGAGAGGCAGTTCAATCAGTGGGGAAAGGTCAACTGCATGCAGATTCTCCCCAGGTCCATCGCTGCTTCTCTCCATCTCTTATACCCTCCCTTTCTCTCTCCTCCACTCTGCATTTCCACTCCAATCCTCTCTCCCTCCGGGCTCAAAGGCAATCAGGGAAAAGGTTTGCTATTTCTGCTGCCACTCGTGACCACATTTAAATATTCTACAGAAAACCTTTCCCTTTTTCTCCACACTTAACAGGTCGTGGAGGTACAGTACTTCAATTGGATATTGAAGGGTAATTCTACTGTCATGTCTACCTCTGGCTCAAACACGAGAGCGAGAGAGCGAGAGAGTGAGAGAAAGGGAGAGAGCGAGAGACTGGAAGTCATAATTTGGAACATAGGCTGTGTCCATATAGTACACTACTTTATGACCAGGGTGCACAGAATATCAGCATATAAAAAGAATGACTAGAACTGACATTCCCATTCTTTTATTTCTTGTTCTACTCATTCTCCATGCACCTCTCCGATTGGCTTCCAAAGGCCTGCTGGATGATGATGTCAGCATGCCTTCTGGACATTGGGTTTAGAGCCAGGGCCTGCTGTTGGCTGGAGGCATGACAGGGAGACACAGATTGAACCTGAAGTCTGATCCAATCACAGGACAGAGCCCGAGAGGTCTGATCCAATCACGGGGCAGACACAGGAGTGGCTGTGACATGTGCGGTCTAACGAGGGAAGGACCTACGGCGGTCCGACCGGGGAAAAGAAGAACCCACCAACGTACAGAACCCATTCTGACAGGCCTGTCACAAACACACCATATGGACAGCCACGAGCGTCATCATCACTCCTGCTTATCTTGCCAACATTAAACCCACCGTACAAGAAAACAAATGACGTTACAGAGAATAAAATGGCCTGGACACATTCTTGTCAAATTGTAGACTGAAATCATGTAGGTGAAATGCTGTAGAGAGTACAGTACAGTGGCTTCTGTCTGGGGCTAGAAAGAGGTGCTATGGAAGGGCTGCTGCGTGCTGCTGTGCTGCGGTCCTGCCCAGCCCTCTTAGAGCTACTAACTCAAACCTCAGAACCCTTCTCTGTCCACACCTCCCTATCTAGGGAGAGGCCAGTTCCACGGGGGCTGAAGGCTGAGGAAGTGAGAGGGGGACTGAGGTCAGTGGCATCCGTCTCCCCGAAAGGCCCAGGGCCTTCCCTCGCTCTCCTCTGTCTGGGCTTCCCCTCTCTGGGGAACTGCTTGACAAGAGACCCTGACTCCACCGCCGTCTCCTCCCCTACCTCCATCTAGGGCAGCGTATACATTAGCTGCAGACAGGCATGATGGGGGGTTGGATGCTACAAATGTCACCTACAAAGGGAGATTTAATAAAAAATGACAGGGCCTGGCGCAGGGAGTGTGCAGCCACATACTCTGGGAATTTGGGGATGCTGAAAGCAAGTGCCTATGATTTATAATTTAAGTAATGCCTCCACACTCCTTTTAATTCCACGGCCAGAAAGATAAAAACATTCACCCAGTGAGCAGTGGCCTGTATTCAATGATGCCAAGGGAAGCCAGCCCCCTGCAAAAAAAAAAAAATTGAATCTGTCATTGTCTGGCTAATTTAATTAGCCATGGAAAAATTTAGACTTGAATTTTACTTGTGTCTCTTTTAAATGATTATAACAGTCCTCAACCATAGTGGCTGGCTAGATAAAATGGTCCCTTTCCTGAATTAGCCATGGATGGAGATAGGGATTTAGACTTGTGGTTTTACTTAGTTCTCCGTGTGATTAAATGATTATAACAGAGATTCTGATCCAACCATAAATTCATACATTGTTGTGCCCCTGGCCTGAGAAGATGAAAGTTCAATATGTAGCTAGATGTAGTAGGCTAATGTTAACTAGCTGGCCTAGTGCATCGTTACCCATGAACATAAATTAGGCTAGCGAGCAAGCATTTTAGCCAGGTAGCCTAGGACAACAAAAACTAAAATCGTGTACTATATGACAGAGATGTGTGACGAGTAGGTGTTCCAATACACTACATGACCAAAAGTATCTTAGTTGTCACTGTATAGGTGATTTGATGACGAAATATTGAAGTGGTGCTGGAATAGTGGAGGCAGCTCCTGTTTTCTTTGCGACTTGCGGTAAATCTCCGTGGTTCTAAATCAATAGTTGTTCAGTAGTCCGAAAATGTCTGAAGCATTAACTTGCTTTACCGTGCTGTGGTAGGTCGTGTACAGTTGAAGTCGTACATTTACCTACACCGTAGCCAAATACATTTAAAACTCAGTTTTTCACAAATTCCTGACACTTAATCCTAGTAGATATTCCCTGTTTTAGGTCAGTTAGGATTACAACTTTATTTTAAGAATGTGAAATGTCAGAATAAAAGTAGAGAGAATGATTTATTTCTGCTTTTATTTATTTCATCACATTCCCAGTGGGTCAAACATTTACATACTGTACACTCAATTAGTAATAGGTAGCATTGTTTTTAATTTTTTGTTTTTTTACATGGGTCAAACGTTTCAGGTAGCCTTCCACAAGCTTCCCACAATAAGTTGGGTGACTATTGGCCCATTCCTCCTGACAGAGCTGGTGTAACTGAGTCAGGTTTGTAGGCCTCCTTGCTCACACACGCCTTTTCAGTTCAGCCCACACATTGTCTATAGGATTGTGGTCAGGGCTTTGTGATGGCCACTACAATACCTTGACTTTGTTGTCCTTAAGCCATTTTGCCACAACTTTGGAAGTATGCTTTGGGTCATTGTCCATTTGGAAGACCCATTTGCGACCAATCTTTAACTTCCTGACTGATGTCCTGAGATGTTGCTTCAATATATCCACATAATTGTCCCTCCTCATGATGCCATCTATTTTGTGAAGTGCACCAGTCCCTCCTGCAGCAAAGCAACCCCACAACATGATGCTGTGGAGTGGTTGAAAAACGAGTTTTAATGACTACAACCTAAGTGTATGTAAACTTCCGACTTCAACTGTAACTGCTTGCTTGTGGACTTCACCGGAAAGATGTTGCTCTCTGGTTTTGTTATAAACGAAGGTGGGGTTGAATTTATCTTGCCACCGTGTCTTCTTATTGTCTGTGCCACCGTTATATGTATATAGGCCTAGGCTAAGGATATGAACTTATAGGTTATATTGCAAACAACGCAACTGTCAAAACACATTTTTCCTGGCTTGGCTTCCCCGGTGGTATTACCTACACACTGGTATTTTTAAGGCCCCCCCCCCTTCCTCCTCCCCGCCGTTTCTCCCGCTAAGCTCTGTGCTCTCAGGGGAAATTGATTGTCTGGCAAGCCGATCTGAATGCTTTCCGCCAGTTAAGTCCTTTTTTATTGAGGGTATGAGGTATTTTTTAATGGGAGTCACGTCAATGAACTGTGCAGCCCCTCTGCATTTACATGCAGGGGGGGGGTTCTAATACCCCTGCTGCCCCCCCCCCCTACCCACCACCGCTTTCCTAAGCACCCACCCTCCTCACTGCTTTTGTGCAAAGGACAGAAGATGCAAATGGGAGAGCGGCTCCCCTCTCCTGTCACTGCCAGGTAACAATCTCCCTCACACCCTCTTTCTCTCTGTGAGCGGTTGGAATCGTTCAGGCTAGGCAGGCAGCAGCGTTCTCCTGAGAGCCCGGGTCAACTTACCCCACAACGCCGCCTCCTCGTCCCTCATCTCTAACTGGGCCACGGGTGATCGATTGACGATGACCTAGCTTTGCACGAGGGAGCTCAGTGTGTGCCCACGTTCCCCCGGCCAAAGCTGACATCTGCCCGTCCGAACCCCTTTTGAGCCTGGCTGAACAATCCCCTCTCTCATTGAGGGGCAACGGCTATAGAGTACAGTACAATTCTGAAATCCAACACACAGTCTCACCTTCGCCGGGACAGAAAGGAGGCCAGTCTTCTCAAATACACTCATTATAAACCTCAATGCGGCCACGGTGGTAATCTTTCAATCAACGGATTTAACAGGTGGACAGAGAGACAGAGAGCGAGAGAAGGGGGGACAAGGAGAAACTGTTCTTTTTATCTATTGATTCTAACTCCGACTCCCACTGGCTGCTCTTCAATAAGAGGCCCGGGGAGGAAGTGGGCTAATCCTGTCCAAATTGGAAGGAATCGATTAAGACGGCCATTCGAGGCCGACCTCTTTTGTCCTCGCACTCTTCATTTCTCCCCTCTTAATCACTTTCTCATTCACTCAACTGGACGGGCTTCACTCCACTATAGGTCTGCTCCATCCTCATGGAACCAGGAAACACTAACGTAAGGTCTGAACAACCAGGTCCTCTCCTTTACCTCTCCCTCTTTTGATAATTGACGCAAACAGGGGAAGGACATTGTTGAAAGCTAATTGGCCTGTCAGACCCAGGTTAGTATTTCATTTCTTGCCCTACAGCCAATCAGGGGTGTCGATAGCTGGGTAGAGCGAGGAAGGGGAGCAGGCACTGCTATCCCCATTAATAAAGGAGTAACATGTAACCTTTTAGCTATAATATTTGTGGGGATTTTTTTTTAACTTGAGAAAGCTGAGTATCGCTTTACAACCTTATCGTACTTATAAAAAAAACATCTGTTACAAGTTGTCAATCTTGCAAACATGAATCAATCATGCAACAGTGAAAGGTGTACACAAGCTGGCCAGAACAATAAAGCTATTTTATTGTGGCATGCGGAAGTCAGAAAAGTATGTTTCCTTTACTACTAGTGATAATGCTATTGAAAAGTAGGGCTATTAGCAGGTGAAATTGTTACATGTACAATAGTTCCTTTAAGCTTCCCTAAGCTGAGGTAGAAATTGCTAGGTTAGTGTGCTCCTTCTCTACTTCCCCTTTAAATCGGCTTGTGAGGTACTAGGACCGCCACGCAAACATAGAACGTTCCCAGAGTATTTAGTGCCCTATAAGCGTAACAGCCCGCCACACACACACACACACACACACACACACACACACACACACACAGGACAGTTTTGTTCCACTAAAGGGTTAATCCTGAGGCTTTAGGGAATTTAGGCAGAAATTCACCTTCTAGTGGGAATACGGCAGCTTTCTTTAATCCTTAGCTGGTCCAAACTAGTTTCTAGTTTCTTTCCCCTCCCGTTTTACATAACTTCCCATGGACATACAGTGTTTCATGTGAAGGAAGTTGGAGGCTTGTGTTCTGGGCTCAAACAGAGCAGCTGTGGTGCTTTACAGCCAGCCCACCGTGCCGCAGAGGCAGGGGCCAGACACTGTAAATGTTTACACACCCCGAGGGTCCCCGAGGGTCACCCAGGGCAAGGGAGGCACATTAAACACTAACACTGTTCAAACGCGGCGTTGCCAGGACTGCACAGTCAGCACGGCTAAACAGTCCCTCTCTTCACAATGAGGAACAACACGGCGACCCCAAAGACTCACTTTACTGTAAGTGCACACCACATCAAATACAGTGCCTTGACTTTTTCCACATTTGTTGTGTTACAGAGTGAAATTAAAATGGATTAAATTGAGATTGTGTGTCACTGATCTACACACAATATCCCATAATGTCAAGGTGGAGTAAAAATTTGCTTAACAAGATACATAATAAGTGGCATAGACTCACTCTGCATGCAATAATAGTGGTTAACGTGATTTTTGAATGACTACCCCATCTCTGTACCCCCACATAGAAGGTACACAAAGACCAGGGACGTTATCCAAAGTTTCGCAAAGCAGGGCACCTATTGGTAGATGGGTGAGGGGAAAAAAGCAGACACCGACTGTCCCTTAGAGCATGCTGGAGTTATTAACTATACTTTGGATGGTGTACCACTACGCCCACTCACTAAAAAGATACAAGCGTCCTTCCTAACTCAGCTGCTGGAGAGGAAGGAAACCGCTCAGGGATTTCACCATGAGGCCAATGGTGACTTTAAAACAGTTATAGAGTTTAATGGCTTGTGATAGGAGAAAACTGAGGATGGATCAACAACATTGTAGTTACTCCACAATACTAACCTAAATGACAAAGTGAAAAGAAGAAAGCCTGTACAGAATACAATTATTCCAAAACATGCATCCTGTTTTCAATAAGGCACTAAAGTAATACTGCAAAATAAATGTGGTAAAGAAATTAACTTTTTGCCCTGAATAAAAAGCATTGTTTGGGGCAAATCCAACATATCACTGAGTAACACTCTTCATATTTTCAATCATGGTGGTGGCTGCATCATGTTATAGGTATGCTTGTCATCGGCATGGACTAAGGAGTTTTTAGGGGATACAAAAAAACCTGGTTCAGTCTGCTTTCCAACAGACACTGGAAACAAATTCATCTTTCAGCAGGAAAATTACAAACATACACTGGGGTTGCTTACCAAGACGATATTGAAATGTTCCCAAGTGGCCTAGTTACCGTTTGCTCCTTGAAAATCTATGGCAAGACTTGAAAATGCCTGTCTAGCGATGTTCAAGAACCAACTTGACAGAGCTTTAATTTTTTAAAGAATAAATGGGAAAATATTGTACAATCCAGGTATGCAAAGCTCTTAGACACTTACCAAAAAACTCTCATAGCTGTAATCATTGCCAAAGAGGTTGAATACTTGTCTAATCAAGATGTGTTTTGTTTTACATAATCGTATAATTGTTCCTTCCAGTATGACATTAGAATATTGTGTGTAGATAGATCATTGACAAAAAAGGACAATTAAATCCATTTTAATCTCACTTTCTACCCTAACAAAATGTGTCAAAAGTGGGGCTGACCCTATTTAGTCGACTGGTCGAGTTACTCATTGTCTTTTGTTTGGAGTGCTCCTGTCAATCTTAAGTAAGGACACGCACCTTGTTTATGCATAGAAGTACAGTCGGCCTAGGCTGCCTGGCCTGCGCGCAAATGTAGGCCTATAAATGTGCCCATTTGGGGATCTGATACTATTTCTGATTGACTTAACTCACCATCGCCGTGGAGCTGATCAAAGTATTTTTTTTATTTGAATCAAACAGCAAGTAAACAATGTCTATTTGACCTCCGTTGAGAATGACAATAGTTCCTTTGAAAAATATTTCCAGCGCTCTCCCTTTCTATAACCACTCAGCATGAAAGGAGAAAATATGCTCTGATCCGGTGGAAACGTCATAAAAAAGGCCTATCTGATTATTTCTTATACCTTGCACAAATAGCCGACAGCTGTGGCTGTCTGTCCGGAGTTTAATGGCGCAGGAAACTCTGAGGGCCCAGAATATTTGATACAATGTTTCAAGTTTGCTAACACGAGATTTTGGATCAAGTTAATTGTTGATACAATGTTTCAAGTTCCTTGCAGACAGGCCATGCGTAGCCAATGTGATTTATAGGATATTTATCTTTAAATCTGGATTATTTTCTACCTGCGGGCTGCAATGTTTTTACTTGTTGGCTTAAGGTAGGCTATTTGTACATATTGGCAATGGCAATAGAAGTTACTTTTAGATTTGTATCATTTTCATTTAGATATCATTTTGATTAACCACATGACATTGATTTGTAGATATTTAGACTTTATTATAAATTAAATGAAACTGTTCCACGAAAATGTGCATATGAAAATCATAAGTGGCATGCAGATGTGTAGAAATGTACGATAACATGGCACTCCAAATGCAAAAGGTTGCCGACCGCTGGTGTAGCCTATTACCAGCAACTTCAGGAGCATAATGGCAGAATCTGCTAAGGCCAGTAGCAACGGGCAGCGGGGGAACGACGACACCCCCCCCCTTCTGGTTAGGCTATATTGATCTCTGGCTCCCTCTTTAGTAATTTGTGTTTCTTAATTTTTCATTGAAGTGCATAAAGCTCAGTAGCCTACATATAGTTGAATTTATTCAAACAGTGTGTGTATATATGGAAAAATACACATTTAACATTTCGACCAATTGATTGGTTGAAAGAACAGACGACTCTCGGTCGACCAAGATTTTCATTAGTCGGGGACAGCCCTGGTAAAAGGTCAAGAGGTGTGAATACTTTCTAAAGGCACTGTACATTTGGAAACAACAAATAACGTCAACCTAACAAAACCCTTGGCCTTTCTTATATTTCCTTGTCGTGGACTTACATTTTCGGCTGAGTGCTTGAGGCGGCTCCAGGGCCTTGCTAGCACACAGGGGGTGCTGGGAGGATGGGATGGGAGGGTTCTGCCTCCTCTGCAGGCAGGCCAGCATGGTGGGGGGGTGGGGAGACAACTACAGCCGGAGGACTGCCAAGGCCAACCTGGGGGAGAAAGAGAACGAGAGAAGAGAACGAGAGAAGAGAACAAGAGAAGGGAATGAAGAAAGAATGTGAGAAAAGCATCAGAACAGAAGAAGCAGAACTTCACGGGCATGGAAGTCTGTGAAGCTCAGTAGCAGGCTGGGACAAGGACCGGTTCGATGCCGCCTACAACTGCCTGTCTTCTTAGGAACTCTGTAACAATGATAAACATGCACCTGCCCTGTGCTGGGGGCAGAAGAGTTCAAACAGGTTCAAGGAAGGAGGGTCCAAACTGACGCTTTCAAACATGGCATCTGCTCTAGCGTGACTTCTGTCTATTAGATACACCTCTTTCTAACTAACACAAAGTGCCTTCAGAAAGTATTCACACCCCTTAACTTGTTCCACATTTTGTTGTGTTACAGCCTGAATTTAAAATGTATTAAATAGAGGGGTTTTTGTCACTGGCCCACACACAATACCACATAATGTCAAAGTAAAATAACGTTTTTGATTTTTTTTGGACTAATTAATAAAAAATGAAAATCTGTAATGTCTTCAGTCAATACAGAGCATTCAGAATTTATTCAGACCCTTTGACTTTTTCCACATTTTGTATCGTTACAGCCGTATTCTAAAACGGATTATATAGTTTTTTTCCCTCATCAATCTACACACAATACCCCATAATGACAAAGCTAAAACAGGTTTTTATACATTTTTGCACATTTATTAAAAATACAAAACGGAACTATCACCAGTGGTAAAGTATCAATTGTGATACTTGAGTAAAAGTATGGATACCTTAATAGAAAATTACTCAAGTAAAAGTCAGAGTAAAATACTACTTGAGTAAAAGTCTAAAAGTATTTGGCTCTAAATATACTTAAGTATCAAAAGTAAAAGTATAAATAATTTCAAATTCCTTAAAATGCACTGATAGCCAGGGGGAACACTCATTTACAAATTATGCATTTGTGTTAGTAAGTTTGCCAGATCAGAGGCAGTAGGGATGACCACGTGTTATCTTGATAAGTGCATGAATTGGACCATTTTCCTGTCAGCTTAGCACTCAAAACATAACGAGTACTTTTGGGTGTCAGGGGAAAATGTATGGAGTAAAAACTACATTATTTTCTTTAGGAATGTAGTGAAGTAAATGCTGTCAAAAAATAAATAGTAAAGTAAAGTGCAGATACCCAATAAAACTACTTGAGTAGTACTTTGAAGTATTTATACTTACGTACTTTACATCACTGAATAGAACATTTACATAAGCATTCAGACTCTTTACTCAGTACTTTGTTTAAGCACCTTTGGCAGCGATTACAGCCTCGAGTCTTCTTGGGTATGACGCTACAAGCTTGGCACACCGGTATTTGGGGAGTTTCTCCAATTCTTCTCTGCAGATCATCTCAAGCTCTGTCACGTTTGATGGGGAGCGTCGCTGCACATCTAGTTTCAGGTCTCTCCAGAGATGTTTGATTGGGTTCAAGTCCACTCAAGGACATTCAGAGACTTGTCCTGAAGCCACACTTATGTTGTCTTGGCTATGTGCTTAAGGTCATTTTCCTGTTGGAAGGTGAACCTTGGCCCCAGTCTGAGGTCCTGAGTGCTTAAGCAAACTCCAAAGCGGCTGTCATGTGCCTTTTACTGAGGATTGGCTTCGGTCTGGCCACTCTACCATGAAGGCCTGATTGGTGGAGTGCTGCAGAGATGGTTGTCCTTCTGGAAGGTTCTCCCATTTCCACAGAGGAACTCTGGAGCTCTGTCAGAGTGACCATCGAGTTCTTGGTCACCTCCCTGATCAAGACCCTTCTCCCCAGATTGCTCAGTTTGGCTGGACGGTCAGCTCTAGGGAGAGTCTTGGTGGTTCCAAACTTCTTCTAAAGAATGATGGAGGCTACTGTGTTCTTGGGGACCTTCAATGCTGCAGAAATGTTTTTGTACCCTTCCCCATATCTGCTCCTTGACACAATCCTGTCTCAGAGCCCTACGCACAATTCCTTCGTCCTCATGGCTTGGTTTTTGCCTTGACATGCACTGTCAACTGTGGGAGCTTTCCAAATCATGTCCAATCAATTGAATTTACCACAGCTGGACTCCAATCAAGTTTTAGAAACAACGTTTTCCTCTGTAATGAATACGCTATTGTCCGGTTGGAATATTATTGAAGATTTATGATAAAAAGACCCTAAGGATTGATTGTGAACATCGTTTGACATGTTTCTACAAACTGTAATGGAACTCGTTGACTTTTCGTCTGGATTTTGCGCTCGCGCATTGTGCCTTTGTAATAGTGAACTAAACGCGCGAACAAAACTGTGGTATTTGGACATACATATGGACATAATCGAACAAAACAAACATTTCTTGTGGAAGTGGGAGTCCTGGGAGTGCATTCCGACAAAGATCAGCAAAGGTAAGTGAAGATTTATAATTCTATTTATGAATTTTGTTGACTCCACAACTTGGCGGGTAACTGTATGGCTTGCTTTTGTGGCTGAACGCTGTTCTCAGATTATTGAATATTGTGCTTCTACCGTAAAGCTTTTTTGAAATCTGACACAGCGGTTGCATTAAGAACAAGTTTATCTTTAATTCTATGTAAAACATGTATCTTTCATCAAAGTTTATGATGAGTATTTTTGTTATTTGATGTGGCTCTCTGCAATTTCTCCGGATGTTTTGGAGGCATTTCTGAACATGGCGCCAATGTAAACTGAGGTTTTTGGATATAAATATGAACTTGATCGAACAAAACATACATGTATTGTGTAACATTGAGTCCTGGGAGTGTCATCTGACGAAGATCGTCAAAGGTTAGTGATTCATTTTATTTATATTTCTGCTTTTTGGAACACCTCTCTGTGGTTGTAAAATGGCTGAATGCTTTCTGTGACTAGTTGCTGACCTAACATAATGGTATGTTCTGCTTTCGCCGAAAAGCCTTTTTGAAATCAGACACTGTGGTTGGATTAACGAGAAGTGAATCTTTAAAATGGTGCAAAATACTTGTATGGTTAAGGAATTTTAATTATGGGATTTCTGTTGTTTTGAATTTGGGGCCCTGCAATTCCACTGGCTGTTGGCGAGGTGGGACGCTAAGCGTACCGAACGACCCCAGAGAGGTTAATTAAGGACTGGGGAGTTTTTCAGGATAAAAAAGAAACGCAAAGGAGCTAAGCACAGGCAAAATCCTAGAGAAAAACCTGGTTCAGTCTGCTTTCCACCATACACTGGGAGATGAATTCCCAGGACAATAACAACACAGTAACCGATTGTCAGCAGGACAATAACATAAAACACAAGGCCAAATCTACACTGGAGATGCTTACCAAGAAGACAGTGAATGTTCCGGAGTGGCCAAGTTACGGTTTTGACTAAAATCTACTTCAAAATCTTTGGTAAGACCTGAAAATGGTTGTCTAGCAATGATCAACAACCATTTTGACAGAGCTTGAAGAATTTTCAAAATAATAAATGGGCAAATGTTGCACAATCCAGGTGTGGGAAGCTCTTAGAGACTTATCCAGAAAGACAGCTGTAATCGCTGCCAAAGTTGATTATAAAGTGTATTGACTCAGGGGTGTGAAAACTTACGTAAATTACATATTTCTGCATTTCATTTTCAATACATTTGCTAGAATTTCCAAAAACAAGTCTTCCCTTTGTCATTATGTGTATTGTGTGTGGACGGGTGAGAATTATTATTATTTTTATTCGATTTTGAATTCAGGCTGTAAAACAACAAAATGTGGAATAAGTCAAGGGGTATGAATACTTTCTGAAGGCACTGTACAGTACATACACACACATACACTGCTGTGCCATGGTGATTGATAGCATTATCTCTGGACAGCAAAAAAATGGTAATGTTGAGAAACAGCAGTCTGTCTGTAGCAACTTAACATGCGACCGCTCTCGGAAACTGTCAGCAAAGGCCTGGGGGACCTGTGTGTGTGTGATATGTGTGTGTGTGTGTGTGTGTGTGTGTGTGTGTGTGTGTGTGTGTGTGTGTGTGTGTGTGTGTGTGTGTGTGTGTGTGTGTGTGTGTGTGTGTGTGTGTGTGTGTGTGTGTGTGTGTGTGTGTGTGTGTGTGTGTGTGTGTGTGTGTGTGTGTGTGTGTGTGTGTGTGTGTGTGTGTGTGTGTGTGTGTGTGTGTGTGTGTGTGTGTGTGTGTGTGTGTGTGTGTGTGTGTGTGTGTGTGTGTGTGTGTGTGTGTGTGTGTGTGTGTGTGTGTGTGTGTGTGTGTGTGTGTGTGTGTGTGTGTGTGTGTGTGTGTGTGTGTGTGTGTGTGTGTGTGTGTGTGTGTGTGTGTGTGTGTGTGTGTGTGTGTGTGTGTGTGTGTGTGTGTGTGTGTGTGTGTGTGTGTGTGTGTGTGTGTGTGTGTGTGTGTGTGTGTGTGTGTGTGTGTGTGTGTGTGTGTGTGTGTGTGTGTGTGTGTGTGTGTGTGTGTGTGTGTGTGTGTGTGTGTGTGTGTGTGTGTGTGTGTGTGTGTGTGTGTGTGTGTGTGTGTGTGTGTGTGTGTGTGTGTGTGTGTGTGTGTGTGTGTGTGTGTGTGTGAACAGGCAAATGGGTGGGGAGGGGGAGTGCCAACCCTGCATCAGGGCCAGTGACGGCACTAATCAATCTCCCCGTAGGCTATACATCTCCAGCTCTATGACCATAAAAACCCAAATGCCTCACAGAATGTAAGTTATTGTCTGTATAAACTCTATCGCCTCATTCGTTGTAGACTAAACACAATGTAAAAACAGTAGATCAGAACCTCAAACTATAAGTAAGTCTATAATGTTTAAAGCATGTGTCTGTGTGCATATTATCTATTTCCATACCCCATTTAAAAGGGACTTCAATATTTTGTCTTGCCAATTAACCCTCTGAATGGCACACACACAATCCATGTTTCAATTGTCTCAAGGCTTAAAAAGTATTCTCTAACCTGTCTCCTCCCCTTCATCTACAATGATTAGAATTGGATTTAAAAACTGGTCATGATTGGGAGTGCCATAGACAGGTGCACAATTTGCCCAGTGTCGTCCGGGTTAGGGTTTGACCGGGGTAGGCAGTGATTGTAAATAAGAATTTTGTTCTTAACTGACTTGACTAGTTAAATACAGGTTAAATAAATAAAATTAAAAGTTACAACAATATGGATCAGAGCTTTCACCTGGGTTCACCTGGTCATTCTATGTCCTGTGTATATATATATATACACAGGATATGTTTTTTAGTTTATACATTTTCAGGATGAAAAAACACTTTCAGTGTAAACTTAAACGACTAAAACTCAGATATAAAGTACATAAAAAATATAATGGACCTACATATTTGTTTTATAACATAATCTTTGAGAATTTACAATCACCAAAAGAAAAGCTAAACAGTCAGGGAGAATTGAAAACTCCAAAAACACTTAATTTAGCAGCATTGATTTAGGTATTATGTTTAAGAAAAATAACATAGCTTTAGCCCATGGCAAAATGCATAGAATTTCAGCAAATTAGCTTTAAAACTGCAACACTTTCTGTCAGCTACGTGTCAAAATGCGTAGAATTTCAGGAAATTATCTTTAAACTGCAAAAAATGTAGCTTCACCGCCAAGATAAATAAAGCCTCTAAATCTTTTTTAGAAACAGTACCAGTCAAAAGTTTGGACACACCTTCTCATTCAAGGGTTTTTCTTAATTTTTTACTATTTTCTACATTGGAGAATAGTAAAGACATCAAAACTATGAAATAACACATATGGAATCATGTAGTAACCAAATCAAAATGTATTTTGTATTTGAGATTCTTCAAAGTAGCCACCCTTTGCCTTGATGACAGCTTGCAGGCGCCCGACCTGCCACGAGGAGTCACTAGAGCACGATGAGCCCCCCGGACAAACACTCCCTTAACCCGGGCGGCACTGGGACAATTGTGCGCCGACCCATAGAGCTCCCGGTCACTGCCGGCTGTGACACAGCTTGGGATCGAACCCCAGGCTATAGTGGCGCCTTAGCACTGGGATGCAGTGCCTTAGACCTCCATGCCACTCTAAAATGTTCTCTAGAATTCATCCGCTCCGATGGGCCGACCTCGCTGATTGCCATGCCCCATGACACGCCCACCATCTAAGCCCCTTTTTGATGGACAAAAAGCCCTGGCGTTCATGTGCTGTATGCATAGTCAAAGAAGACCTATTGATTGCAGTATGTGCATGCACGCACATGCCAGGTGCCCCTGAAAAGCCTACTAGTGTGTGCAGTGCCATTTCCCCTCTCTCTCACACACACACACACACACACAGCGAGGCAGGCCTGGCCCAAACACACAGGCACTTTGAGCTCATTACTGGCCATTCACAGTCTAAAAGCCTCTCTCTGTGTCCTCTCAGCCCATTTATTAAAGGTCCATTGCAGCCGTTTTCATCTCAATATCAAATAATTTCTGGTAACAATTAAGTTAGCACCGTGCATGCCCCGCCCACCTGAGGATGTATTTTTCAGCCATCTATTTCCTGTGTTTGAGTGGTGCAAAATCCACTTGTCACTCAAATCTCGCTGGATTGATAAAGCTGTCACTTTACTCCTGTGGCTCTTTTTTGAGGCTCCAGTCTCCTCGGAGGCGTGGCTTCATATCCCACCGCTGCCACCAAATGTGAACTAGGCAACATGGAGATGTGGTCTTAAGGGTAGATATTCAGGAGGCTTTTTGAATAGTCCATCTGTGCACGTTCTACAGACTGTCAGCAACATTTCAATGAACTATAAACTAACTCTAGCTCTAATCCTTACCCTAACCCTAAACTTAAGCCTTACCCTAATCCTAGCCCTAACTCTAACCCTTACTCGAAACCTTACCTTAACCGTACCCTTATCAAGCAGTTGCTTATCAACAGATCGTCAGATGCTTATGAACAGATCGTATGACCATCATCTACAAGATGGACTATCCAAATAAAGTGTGACTGAAGGTCTGGTGCAAAGGTGTCCATATTTATCCACAGTGTTCAATAGTGATAGCTGGCAAAGATATTCACAACACATACGAGTAGACAATAGACTTACATCTCAAACAAAATTACAAACCGCAATAGCTATTACAGGTTCGGAGTGTACCTGGCTCAAACAGACTCCCCACTTAAAGTCTAAAGCAGAACTGAATTTCTCTCCAAAACAAGCCCATATACTGTATACCCAAGGAAAATACCAACATGTATGGCAACATGACACCAACATCTGGCTAATACCGATGTATTAGCTGTATTAGTAGGCTTGATTACCAACGATGACGAGAACAGCCTATAAGGAGGTGAGGGTTCTGGGAGAGTGGTGGGGGTGCAGTGGAGAAGGTTTCAAGTTCCTTGATGTACACATCACTGACAAACTAAAATGGACCACCCACACAGACAGTGTGGTGAAGAAGGTAAAACAGAGCCTCTTCAACCTCAGGAGGCTAAAGAAATGTGGCTTGTCACCTAAAACCCTCACAAACTTTTACAAATGCACAATTGAAAGCATCCTGTCGAGCTGTATCACTACCTGGTACGGCAACTGCACTGCCTGTAAAGGCAAGGCTCTCCAGAGACGGGTGCGATCTGCCCAACGCATTAGCGGGGGCAAACATACTGACTCGAGTCTAGCCACTTTAATAATGGAAAAATTTATGTAATAAATGTATCACTAGCCACTTTAAACAATGCCACTTTATATAATGTTTACATACCCTACATTACTCATCTCATATGTATATACTGTTTTCTATACTATTCTACAGTATCTCATTCACTTAATAATGCTTACATATCTTGCATTACTCATGTCATATGTATATACTGTATTCTATTCTACTTTATCTTAGTCCGGTCCGCTCTGACATCGCTCATCCATATGTATATAGTCTTAATTAATTCCTACTTAGATTTGTGTGTTTTGTGTATATGTTATGTAATTTGTTAGATATTACTGCACTGTCGGAGCTAGAAGCACAAGCATGAAATATATTGTGTCCGAAACAGACAATGAGCACTTCCATGTACACTGAATCATTAATGACAAATTCTGGTGTTTATGTCAAACAGTTTTGCTATATCTTCTGTAATGTATGTAAAGTGTAATATTGGGATGCACACTCAAAATTGAATAAATGTAAACTCTATATCTGGCATGGTACAGGTGTCTTCTTTTCTTTTAAGCCCATAGCCATGCGTGTGAGGTGTATACTTTTGTTTCGAAGTAGATTAGTTTAACTCTACCAAGAATCACTCTGTGACCCTGATTTAGCCCACTGCAGTAAATGGTTCAATTGGGCACACGTTAAACATCATGAACGGTTAACCTAGTAGCATATAGTGGTGCGCGCAATCCTAGCGCACAACCCAAATGACAGACACATGGAACTCCAACAATTCGGGAAGTATGAACAAAGAAAAGCATTAACAGGCCGAAATAAACCGTTTCTATCTCGTGGTGTTATGATGATTCTGTGCACCGAAACAAAGTTTCATCCTTGAGTATGCTTAGAGACGGGTAAATAACCGTATGCATGTGTGGGAAGGAATATATTGTAATGAAACAGCAGGGAGCAGGTTTTGAACCCTCGACCTTCGAGCCCGAGGTCCGGCGCGCTATCGACTGTTCCGCAAAAGCATACTCATGCGGCAGGGTCGATTTCCGCGCTTATAAACCCAGGGTCGTTACACTATGAACATACATTTCCAAACAAACCTTTTCCTACCGTACTGGGCATAAACTATAAACTGTATCTTACTGCTAACAAAAGAGCTAAATAATAATATAGTAATGTGCAGTATAATGTTTCTAGGGGGGAAAAAAAGCAAATTGTATAAACGAAATTGAATGCACTCCCTTACCTATGCCTTTCGTTGTCTGGCAACGTGACATTATTGCTCTGGAGCTCTAAATTTACCGTAAATATCAGTATCACAGTAGCTACCAGTTTGTCGCAAACTATTCAACAACGCAATCAACTTTTCCAACATGAACTACTGTTGAATAATGCAACCAAACCATATTAGCTACACTCTTCAACCATTCACAAGAGTGTGCAGATAATTAAAATGTTTATTTTGTCATTCTTACACGCACTGGCTAAATGTCGCTTGCATATAAATGTGGCTTGCATGACAATAAACACACCTAGGTAGCTATGCTATTATTATTATTATTATTATTAGCAATGTTAGTATATTAAACAAACGTTTACCCCTCTCATACGAATATGTAAAAGTACAGCTCCGCCGTATTAAAGCTATCTTAGAACAAACCAGGCGTAGTTTTATCAATGCCATGAAGTCATTATATGAGGTAAACGCAAAATGCCGATTGAAAATGCTGATAATTCCCTTGGTGAGTTGATCAGCTTCTTGCATGGGTGGTGGCTCACGCTCTTTCTGCAATTTCAGGTGAAAACTCAAGTCTAAAATATAATAAAAATGTCTATACATTTCATCTGTTTCAAAAACAATGCTCTGCTGTTAGTATTTTTACTGTATTAATGTTGGGCTCAACGAGACAATTCTGTTTACACTGCCCAACTGTTGGGCAGGTGTCGTGCACGACCTACAGAGGTAGCGTTGGAGCCCCGAGAAATATTCATTACAGTTATGTCTCTCGAGAATAGATATTCATTCTCATCAATGAGGATGAACCCTCAGATTATAGGAGGCGCGTCCCCCTGCATTCAGGGGTCTGTCTGCCTAGACAAGCATCCAACCAGGTTGGGAGAGCAACCTCAAGAAAGGGCCTTGTACGCTCCAAAAGTGGAAGCCATTGTAAAAGAGTAGTGTGCATGTGTGTTTGCGACCGTCTGTCTGTCTGTCTGTTTGTGCGTGCAGCCCTGGTGATGCCCCTCCCCCTTCCACCAGAGCAGGTCAGGTCTGGGAGCCTGGTGGCGGGCGTGCTTGGTGAACAAGGGCGGGGCTTGGGCCTAATTGAATAGTGACCCACCGGCTCACTGTGGGACGCCCCATGCAGCGCTTTTAACAAGATGCTGTGTCTCCCCTGTTAATAAACCCAAACAAGTTAATCCAATCGACACACTCAAATCCCTTTCTTTTTTCTTTAACAAGGCACTGCCTCTACCCCGCTGATCCCCCAGCTCCCCCTCATGAATAGCAGGAGAATGAAAGGCCCCATTACCATTAGGAATGGCTGGCAGTAAACTCCCCTGCCCTTTAACTTTCCTCCACGCAAAGCATTATACACGCATGCACACATCCACGCATACACACTAGTCTACGGTGGATAGAGCACACAACAGAAGAGCTACAGACCCCAATTTGGACACACAAACACAAAGGGAGAGGCTCCCATAGATCGCAGACACACACTGCACCAGCACACACACAAGTATAAACAACACACACACATGCAAATCCTGAGAGGACATTTGCTGACAGGCACGCAAGCTGGGACATTAAATAAGGCATTGTTAACCAACCCTCACAGCTCCACTAACAAGAGACACCGATTCCCTTGAACAATACAGGCCCCTAGACACAGTCTATACTCAACAACCCAATACACCAGCAAAACAAAACTGGCCCTACAAAAGGCCATTGTGTGCTAAAGCCTACAGGAACTATTTGGTAGGTGACACATTATTTATATAACACGTATGGAGAATGGCCAGTGCAGCAGGATCCATTCACTTCACTGTTAGTAATCACGGTCATTCGTAATACAGAATGACAATACTTACAAAGTCTTACCCTCTTCGAGGGTAGGCACGCCGACCAGAAAGGAGCCATTGTCTAGTTTGGTTGCCTAAATACCAGGGCCCAGTTTCCCAATAGTGATGGAACTTAGGCTTACGGGTGTTTTAATGATGCATCTTTCCCACAGCGGCCGAAAGGCGTAACGCGCGTTTCCCAAAACACTCAGAGAGAACCAAGTGCGTCGTTGGAGCATGCGTCGATACTGATAGGATCGAAAGAAAGGCCATGCTGCTCTCGGATCAGCTTTCTCAATTCAAATCTTACTTTAATATTATAATTGTTTCACAATACTGAAGACGGATCAGCTCCTAGAGAGATATTATCACCTATGGCTGCACATATTGATGTGGCTTACCCTATAAAAATGCACTAAATCACCGATTTGGCACATCATTGCTCACGTTAGGCTACATATCATGAAATATACTGAGACAAATTATAGACCGTAGCAAAATAGAACTACATTTATTGAACATGAAATGCATTTCAATATGATTGAAATAGGCCTATAGCTACTGAATTTATATGTTTAATGCAGTCATCTCAGTTTTCATTTGAAGACTATTTTTATACGTCGCCTGTTTATCAATTGCAAAGACGTTGAAAGACGTTCTATTCGTAGTCAACTTTGTTCTGAGGTTATCCGCGGTCAAGAGACGGATAAACCATACGATCCTAAGTTCAGGGGAGAACGTCTGTGTATAAAGTGTTGCGGAAGGGCAAAAAAAAGCATTAACGACGCATTTAGCTGTTCTACGAGTGGTCTGAGGCAGGCGTTAGATTACAAGCGTTTTAAAGTGCAACGTCAATAACAATGGTTTTGGGACACAGCTTGGAGATTTAACGATGCTCCTAAAAAAAGGATCCATGGATTAACTTTGCTTTTGGGAAACCGGGCCTAGGTAAGTACGAGCTAAATCTGGGTTGTCAAATAAAATAAAGCAGTATCCTTTTGGTTCCATATTCCAGTCTGCATCAGTCTTTCAGTCATGGTCTGCTGTCAGCCCAAAAGCAGTGAGTAGACTGCCATCTCGTATCACCACACGCTTGCATACACTAATGTCAACCGTGTCATAGCAATGAGTACTAATTGACTTCTGGGCTGACTGCGGTGTCTCTGTGCAGGGCTTGTTCTATCATTAATGCCTAATAAAAGGCCACCCAAACGAGACAACCGTGACACTCTGACCAAGCAACAACCCCTTTACTACAGTTCACATATGAAAAATGCATACAATTAGAAGAACTACATACATACATACATACATACATACATACATACATACATACATACATACATACATACATACATACATACATACATACATACATACATACATACCTCTTAAAATGAGTGGATTTTGCTATTTCAGCCACACATGTTGCTGACAGGTGTATAAAATTGAGCACACAGCCATGCAATCTCCATAGACAAAACATTGGGCCGTAGAATGGCCTTACTGAGGAGCTCAGTGACATTCAACGTGACACGGTCATAGGATGCCACCTTTCCAACAAGTCGGTTCGTAACATTTCTGCCCTGCTAGAGCTGCCCCAGTCAACTGTAAGTGCTGTTATTGTGACGTGGAAATGTCTAGGAGCAACAACGGCTAAGCCGCGAAGTGATAGTCCACACAAGCTCACAGAACGGGACCGTCCTCGGTTGTAATACTCACTACTGAGTTCCAAACTGCTTCTGGAAGCAACTTCAGCACAAGAACTGTTCGTGGTGAAATGGGTTTCCATGGCCGAGGAGCCGCACATAAGCCTAAGATCACCATGTTAAGTATGCCACCATTTGACTCTGGAGCAGTGGTGTCGCCCTCTCTGGAGGGAGGAATCCCGCTTCACCATCTGGCATTCTGGTGGACAAATCTGGGTTTGGCGGATACCATGAGAACGCTACCTGCCCCAATGCATAGTGCCAATAATGGTTTGGGCTAGGCCCCTTAGTTCCAGTGAAGGGAAATCTTAACACTACAGCATACAATGACATTCTAGATAATTCTGTGCTTCCAACTTTGGGGAAGGCCCTTTCCTGTTTCAGCATGACAATGCCACCATGCACAAAGCAAGGTCCATACAGAAATTGTTCGTCGAGATCGGTGTGGAAAAACTTGACTGGCCTGCACAGAGTCCTGGTCTCAACCCCATTGAACACCTTTGGGATGAATTGGAACGCCGACTGCGAGCCAGGCCTAAACGCCCAACCTCAGTGCCCGACCTCACTAATGCTCTTGTGGCTGAATGGAGAGGCAAGTCCCTCCAGCAATGTTTCAGCATCTAGTGGAAAGCCTTCCAAGAAGAGCAGAGGCTGTTATAGCAGCAAAGGGGAGGACCAACACCATATTAATTCCCATGATTTTGGAATGAGATGTTTGATGAGCAGGTGTCCACATGCTTTTTGTCATGTAGTGTGTATTGGTGCTGCTGTTGGCCTGTAAGAAACAAAAATACAAGTATAGTCTGTCAGAGACGACAGAGGAAACACAGGAGCAAGTAGCACTTAGTCTCAGTGGTCCACTGCAAAGATATGACTTCCCTGTGACGCCCCCCATGATGCTTCCAGCTCTTGACATGTCAGTGTGCCACTTCGATTGCTCCATCACCGACACCTCTGACCAACTGAGCACACGTTAAGACAACCACTCAAGTAGGACTTAATTACTGTTAAAAGCTTACTTTAAAATGATGCCTATATGCAAGTAGTCATGGAACGGAATCTCCCCCATCTACCCTTCTCAATGCCTCGTCTCTAAAAGGTCTCCAAACCCTGGTCCAAAAAAACCCACTGAGAAGTGTCATATCCCAGGATGTGTGTGTGTCAGATCTATTCATCGATTAACACAACAACACGGTCTATTCTAATACACCCCCACCCTCCTGAATATTCAAACACAGAGCGTCATCTTCAGACGTTTTGTTCATTGTTTGTTGGTGCCATCGTTTCTCAGCTTGGCTCCGACAGATCAAAGAGAAGCCAACGTCAGTTTATGTAGAAACCAAACAGACAAAAAGAGAGACAGAAATGGCAAAGCCTTCTCGCACACAGACACCCACACACACACACACACACGCACACACACGTCACATGCACGTTCGCACACAAAAGACTTCCGCCTGAAAAGATGCATGTCTGAAAATATGTGTGGTGATCAATAAATCGATGGGATATAATTAAAAGGAAACATGATTTATTTCCTTGTTTCCTTCATGTTTAGTTCTGAACAAAAAACCACTCCGTGCTGGTATTTAGGTGACCCCCAGGGTCTGATTGGTGGGGGGTCACAGATCAAATGGTGGTGCAGGGTTATGAGGGCCTCTTCATATATTGACACTGATTGCATTCAATCAAACTGAGGGGTGACAGATTCCTTTACTTTTGTGCTGTTGGATTTGTCCACACAGCAAAACACAGTTAGAAACCTAGCAGGTGTTTTCCTCACACCGAGTCCTGTTTTTAGACCTGAGACGAGCAACAGTTATCGGGGAAAAAAATGGACCGTTAAAAAAAAGAAATGGAATAATTGTAACTGTTGGACAATGGATGAAGATACTCGGTTCAGGTATTTGTGGGAATTAAGGTATTACATTTATTGTAAAATGTCACTTTTTCCTTTCTTATAATGGACTCATATATACATGTTCTTAGTATACAAGTTTTTTTTAATACTTTCTGATAAAATAACAAAAATGAGAGTGCCTCTTCTGCATATACCGTATACCGCATACCGTGTATTTGCGTACATTAATAAATGAATATAAAAAGGGCGGAACAGCGCTGCAACGACCAAAAACGTGCTCTGTCTAGGCTACTGCTTCATGAATTATTCACTACTGTTGTGGTCACGTTCTCTTGCATAACTCAACAAGTGTGTCAAGAGAAGGACACCCAGTGATTTTAAACTAAAAGCGCTTGGTTCTAGATGACACCTATCTAAACATACTTTACATTGTTTGTGAGATCGGACATAATATCACACTATTATCCCAGTGTTAATTTTCAGGAAGTTGCTTTCATTTCAGCACATCTAATTTGTAAACATTTCAACTGTATGAACTCTTTTTTTTTCTTCAAAAATCAATACACGTCAAAACAAAGTTATTTATTCTCTTTATTGTGATGTAGGTGTCAAGACGCTATTGTTAAATCCCCGACCAAGCTTCAGTGCTCTTATAGATGCAACGGAAAGCCAATGTATTCAGCTGAGCCCATTGCAGCCATTACCGGAGTGTGTTTGACAGGTCATTACAAACGTTTCCGCGGTCGTTACATTAACGGAGAGAAACAAATGGTACAAGCAAGAGCGGGAAAGAGTCGCCAGAGTAAAATGAAAGCAATCAATCCAGCGAGATTTAATTGACAAGTGGATTGTGCACCCCCTCAAACACAGGAAATACTGAGACTCTCAAAAACAGTCCTCCCTCTACTCTGTAATGCTGAGTAGAGACACCACCAAGCTGTTACCATGGAACAAGGTAACATTTGATAGAGACCCATATGACAGGTAGACTTGTCTCTCTCAGGCTCACACAACACTGAGCTCTAAGACAAATCGGAGAGAACGAGTGTGTGGAAAGATGAACCGCAAATGTAGAGTGAGAGCAGCTGTCGTCTAAAACAAAGAGGGAGAAAAAGGTGCGATGTTTCCCCATGAGGATACTCTCCCATTAACACAGCCCTTGTACATACAAAAAGCCATCCCTTCTGGACTACGGGTCCTTTTGCACGGAGTGTGTGCTAATATGACCTTTTCCTCCTGCCTATATACAGTTGAAGTCGGAAGTTTACATACACCTCAGCCAAATACATTTCAACTCCATTTTTCACAAATCCTAATAAAAATTCCCTGGCTTAGGTCAGTTAGTATCATCACTTTATTTTATGAATGTGACATTTCAGAATAATAGTAGGGAGAATGATTTATTTCAGCTTTTATTTCTTCCATCACATTCCCAGTGGGTCAAAAGTTTACATACACTCAATTAGTATTTGGTAGCATTGCCTGAAACAATTTAAACGTGGGTCAAACGTTTCAGGTAGCCTTCCACAAGCTTCCCACAATAAGTTGGGTGACTATTGGCCCATTCCTCCTGACAGAGCTGGTGTAACTGAGTCAGGTTTGTAAGGCCTCCTTTGCTCACACACACTTTTTCAGTTCTTCCCACAAATGTTCTATAGGATTGAGGTCAGGGCTTTGTGATGACCACTCAAATACCTTGACTTTGTTGTCCTTAAGCCATTCTGCCATAACTTTGGAAGTATGCTTTGGGTCATTGTCCATTTGGAAGATTCATTTGCGACCAAGCTTTAACTTCCTGACTGATGTCTTGAGATGTTGCTTCAATATATCCACAATTTTCCATCCTCATGAAGCCATCCATTTTGTGAAATGCACCAGTCCCTCCTGCAGCAAAGCACCCCCATAACATGATGCTGCCACCACCGTGCTTCATGGTTGGGATGGTGTTCTTCGGCTTGCAAGCCTCCCCCTTTTCCCCCAAACATAATAATGGTCATTATGGCCAAACTGTTCTATTTTTGTTTCATCAGACCAGAGGACATTTCTCGAAAAAGTACGATCTTTGTCCACATGTGCAGTTGCAAACCGTAGTCTGGCGTTTTTCTGGCAGTTTAGGAGCAGTGGCTTCTTCCTTGCTGAGTGGCCTTTCAGGATGTAGATACTTGTGTGCCTGTTTCCTCCAGCATCTTCACAAAGTCCTTTGCTGTTGTTCTGGGATTGATTTGCACTTTTCCCACCAAAGTACTTTCATCTCTAGGAGACAGAATGAGTCTCCTTCCTATAATATAATAATAATCCTGAGCGGTATGACGGCTGCGTGGTCCCATGGTGTTTATACTTGAGTACTATTGTTTGTAGAGATGAACGTGATACCTTTAGGCGTTTGGAAGTTGCTCCCAAGGATGAACCAGACTTGTGGAGGTCTACAATTCTATTTCTGAGGTGTTGGCTGATTTCTTCTGAATTTCCCATGATGTCAAGCAAAAAGGCACTGAGTTTGAAGGTAGGCCTTGAAATACATCCACAGGTACACCTCCAATTGACTCAAATGATGTCAATTAGCCTATCAGAAGCTTCTAAAGCCATAATATAATTTTCTGGAATTTTCCACGATGTTTAAAGGCTCAGTCAACTTAGTGTATGTAAACTTCTGACCCACTGGAATTGTGATACAGTGAATTATAAGTGACATAATCTGTTCATAAACAATTGTTGGAAATATTACTTGTCATGCACAAAGTAGATGTCCTAACCGACTTGCCAAAACTATAGTTTGTTAACAAGAAATGTGTGGAGTGTATGAAAAAATGAGTTTTAATGACTCCAACATAAGTGTATGTAATCTTTTGACTTCAACTGTACCTGCAAGGTCTTAGTTCATTTGTAGTTCAGTGATGAGAGTGAAAAACTGCCTGGGTCATAACAATTTTAAAATGGTGACCACTTTCCATGACAAAGGGAGTCTGATAAAGAGCCTTTTTATCAGCGAATGTGACCAGACATTTAGAGATAACAACACGGGCTGACAGATTATTAGTCTCTTTTCCTTCTCAAGAATTTGGAGAAGTTTGGTGCACAGAGAGAAAGAAAGAGAGAGAAAGAGAGAGAGAGAGAGAGAGAGAGAGAGAAAGAGAGAGAGAGAGAGAGAGAGAGTCGTCCCCTTCATTAACGTCGCTCGTGAAGTTCAAGCTAGTCCGTGTTCCCGGCACATCACAAAAGGCCCCTGAGACATCCATCTTCCTGTGGCCGCCTCTCCAGCAGATCAGTGGCTGCTGCTCCAGGTTGCATCCCTGTGAGTTACAGCTGTGTCCTTCACTGGAGACAGGTAGTGTTGCCAAGACCAAGAAATTAGTGAAGATGGAGACCATTATACTCTTTTCCTCTCCCAGGAGAAATGGCAAGGGAGTGAATTCTATAAATTCCGGCATATTAATTCAATCTTAAACCACTCCAGAGTCTGACACCTTGCTGCAGGGCGAATATGAAGGAAGGGTGAGTGCCAGCATCTGTACCGCGTGACCTCTCTGAACACTGAAGTCCTTGACGTCACATACACGCGCAACAAAATCCCAATAACAACCTATCTCCTTTCGCTCTCCGAAACAAAACCAATTCTCACTCCTTATTCCTGACCTTAGCCATTACAACTGGGACCCTATCCATAATTAAACAGTAATCTAAAAACCCATTTTAGCTAGGTCGGTCGTTGTTCCTGCACCACCACGCCTCCCTCCCTCTCCTCCTTTTTTCTCCCTTTTTTTTGTTGAAGATCTAGTTGGAGAATCCATTAGCATGAGAAAGCAGCCTAGTAATTGTCTTCACCCCACTGAGTGATCCCTGGGTAGAGGATTAGCTAGAGAGAGCCCTGTTTCAACTCTGCACAGATGCTACTGCCTCCTGCTCAAAACCACCACCCACTCCACATTAGATAAAGACTGCAGAGGATGATGCCGAGCGACCCGTGACTTCAAACAATATGAAATCAAAACACACAGGAAGGAAGTGCACCGCCCCCATCCTACACAAGTGTTGACCCCCTCAGCTTTTTCTAAATGTCCTATTTTTTCTCTCCAAATCTACTAGCTAATATGCTTTTCTGTTGAAAATGGGGATTAGAGCATAGGCAGCTTAAACTTTTTTCTCTCTCTCTCTCTCGCTCTCTCTCCCTCTGTGGTGATATATGTGGGTTATTTAGAGCTGGATCTGCCTAAATCGCCCCCGTGGGCCACCCTGTCCGCCTCTAATCCGCCTGGCCTACTCATATGGAGGTGTCACAATTCTGGCTCACTTTCCCGGGGATAAGCACTTCAAACACGGCTGCCTCTTCTCCTGACCTTTCCACGGAGATGATCGATTTAGCCCGATTGGATTGATTCCACAAACAGGCAACCATAGAAAAACAAGGAATTTACACCTGAGGCACAACTTAAAATCCATAAGCTTCGCTGGCTTTCAATTTTCGTTGGTGGTTTCAACCCAATTTCTCGAATATATATATACATATTTATATACAATGAGTGTACAAAACATTAAGAACAACTTCCGAATATTGAGTTGCAACCACCTTTGCCCTCAGAACAGCCTCAATTCATTAGGGCATGGACTTTAGAAGGTGTCGAAAGCGTTCCACAGGGATGCTGGCCCATGTTGACTCCAAATGCTTCCCACAGTCGAGTCAAGTTGACTGAACGTCCTTAGGGTGGTGGACCATTCTTGATACACACGGGAAACTGTAGAGTGTGAAAAACCCAGCAGCGTTGCAGTTCTTGACACATTCAAACCGGTGCGCCTGGCACGTAAAACCATACCCAGTTCAATACATACACAATCCATGTCTCAAGACTTAAAAATCCTTAAATCTTTCTTTAATCTGTCTCCTCCCTTTCATCTACACTGATTGAAGTGGATTATTTTTTTTATTTTTTATTTTATTTAACCTTGATTTAACTAGCCTAGAGATCCCTTTGAGAGGCGGTTTGGTATGGGAATTACGACACAGTCAAGACCTGCATCCCAATCCAGGGACCAACAGGCTCTTGAAAAGCCGCTAACCCCAAGGCATAAGACTGCTTAAATAGCTAACAAGCTACATAGACCATCTGAGTTGACCCTTTATTTACATTTGTACCCTGCCTCTACGAACACACACACACACACACACACACACACACACACACACACACACACACACACACACACACACACACACACACACACACACACACACACACACACACACACACACACACACACACACACACACTGCTTGCTACTCTGTTTATCATATACCCTGATGCCTAGTCACCTTACTCCTATACATAGAGTATCTACCTCGATCTCTCCAGTATCCCTGCACACTGTATGGTATTAGAGCTGACCCTGTGTATAGCTTCTGACTTTCTCGTGTTCTTATTTCTCGTGCGTTTTTTGGTTCTACCTTGTGTCATTTTTAGTACTACATTGACATTGATTGTTGCATTGTTGGCTTTAGAGGTTGCCAGGAAGGCATTTTCACTGTACTCGTGCCTTTACAACTTTAAACTCATAGCAAACAGGTCAGAGTGTTTTCAGACTGACCCAGTGGACATACAACCACAACGTTTGCCTCAATGTTGACTCCAAGTCGTGGCCCTCAATGTATCATTGCGGAGTGTCAATGTGCCATTGCTGCCACTCAGCAATGATACATTATGAGCAGCACAACAGACAGTAAAAGCTCTGTCGCTCCCGAGCAGAAAAAGCCATTCCATTAGAGTTGTGCAGGCTTCCTGCTTTCACGCCTCTCTATGTGCACTTTACGCAGGGACAAGACGAAACAATCGGAAGAGAGCGAGAGCCAGAGAGACGGGGAGCTACAGGAGTAGAATACATCCCTCTAGAAAAAGGTTTCAGAAATCATTATATTTATAGCCCTACCAGACAGAAGCAAACGCTATTGTTGAGTCTCCCCAAACCCGGGTTGTGTTCATTAGAGCACATTGTATCAAAATGTTTCAAAATGTGGGCCTAAGGTAAATGACAAGAAGCATTTGTTATTGGACAAGTTCAGATAGAACTTCCCCATTTCACCCAGTTTCGGAGCGTTTTCTTCCATTTCTTGTCTGCTGAACATGACCTCAATGGGTGTTTGGTCTGAATAGACTGGCCAGTGAGCCCTGCCTCTGAGAGACTATTACTCTCTGCTAATCACATTTCATTTGAATAATGAGGAGATTGCACCCATCCCTCCTGCCCAGTCCCTCTGCATCCTTCACTGGAGTCTCTGATACACTCATTCTAGTTTCATCTATAAAGCTCCTCTCATGCATTTTTTATCAAATCTATTACTTTAGGATTAAATTATAAAAAGACTGTCCTCCTTAAATTTTTAATAGTTTGCATAATTGGTATCAGGGCCCCGAATGCGAGCTAGAAAAATCCAGTACAGGACTAAAGGTCCGGAATTATCCAGACCAAGCCTACAGAGCATGGTCTGTACACAAACGACACATACACAAACTCTAGTAAAAATGAGTTTACCCATTTCTATATGAGATGGGTAAAGAGAAAGGGAGAGCGAGAGAGAGGATGGGGGTAGAAAACTGCAGTGACAGCAGAGTGGTGAATAAATTGAAAAAGGCTCCCGTTGAAAATTGTCTATCACTCATGACAAACGATCTGATAGGGTGGAGCGCGGCAGCGGTTTCTCCTGGCGACACGTTCGTTCCCAATAGAGCTGTGAATAACCAGTCTATCGCCACAATGCTTAGCACTGGACCCGCCGCACAGTTAATAATGCATACGCTGGTGTGAAATATATTCCTCCGGTTCAGATATGCAGTGGAGCTGCCACGGCACTAATTTGGAGAACAGTGACATGCCCAGATTTCCAAAGGGCGCTTTTGGTTTGAAGGATCTCACACACACACACACACACACACACACACACACACACACACACACACACACACACACACACACACACACACACACACACACACACACACACACACACACACACACACACACACACACACACACACACACACACACACACACACACACACACACACAGGTGTGGAGAGGGTGCTGTTGGTGGTGTTTAACCCCAGTTTGAACTGACTGAAATTGCCTGGAGGAGCCGCAAAGTGGTTGGTGACTGTGGGGATTGGTGAGCACCTGCTAAGTAGCTACCAGGTGACCTCCTTTCCTGCCCCGGCTGTCTTCTGTTCTTTCTGATACAGCCCCTCTCTTCCTCCCACAACCCAGCCGAAGGCTGCTCATGTCCCACTAAAGAGACTAACCAAATATACATTTCAATGAATCCTCGTAAATGAGCAGTGAAAAGACAGAGCAGGTGACATCAGCAGTTTTGTTAGCCTTAATGCTAACCAAGTCTAGTTTAACCTGCAAAGCAGTTTGGAGTGTTTCCCCCACACATTTCAGACATCCTTTGAAAGCTTGATCTAGACAGACTGAGCTGAATAGGCTGTGATGTGAAAGGGATAGATGCTAGACACACACACACACACACACACACACACACACACACACACACACACACACACACTGCCAACAATCCCACTGAGGGCAGCGTTTGTTTCAGGAACAAGGTGACCCTGTCGCTCGGGGGGCCTGTGAACAGACACAATGAAGGCCTCTCATCCTCCACGCACACACGAACGCACACTCCCAGCCGGCTGCGTTGGTCGGGGCCTGCGACGGGACGGGGGGGTGACAACACCCCAACGCAGTAGTGTTAAACCCCTATTCAGAGACAGAGAGCCCCCCGAGATGGGCGCCTTTCAGATCTCGCACAGACGGTGTCAAATCCCCGCTTGCAACGCCCAGGCATGCAGCCGACAGATGGGGTGGCTATTGAGTGGCGGATCACCCTGGCAGAGGCGCCTTGGCTCCCCATCCATCCCCAGTGGAAACAATGGGGCGGCAGGTCAAGAGTGCTGTCTCAATGGAGAGGGGAGGTCAGGAGAGGTGTCTCAATGGGGAGGGGAGGTCAGGAGAGGTGGAGGATGCCTCTACACACACTACTGTTGGGCTATGCATCGCAACCCCTTTGAAAGTGAAAGAAATTCAAGATTTTGTGGTGGAGGGACAACTAGTGGCTGTGTGATCACATGATCACAGCGCTACTTGCGCTGGATTGCAGACATTGGTAGACTGAAGAGAGGCTGAATCTGGGACAGCAGTGTTTGTGTTGATTCTTATCTAGTGCAAACAGGAACACAAAAAGAGGTCCCCTCACTGTGCGCTAACACACATCTGCCAGGTCAGGAGGAACATTGACACATACAGTCTCACAAAGCTAAACCTTCACTCCTTCTCACACACAGATACACAGACACACAGACACACACTTAATTAGATATCCACAAAGAGCCAGGTTTGCATTAACTGCACTGGAAGTCATGAAAAAAATCAAGACAGCAAGACTTTCCAGGGGGTTAGTACAAAGCAAACTCATTACTAAGCCTGATCATGTGACAGCATTGTATCAACAATGAAAAAGACTCAACATTCTGTTAGTCTAACAGCGATATTTCTGCAGATCAAGTGAACATTTACACCACATATACATGTACCCCATTAGAATTCTGCAAGAATGGAATAGTTCACTAGTGCTTTACGTCATGGGTTATATTGTTCTGAACTCTATACGTGTCTCATTATTAATGTATTGATTGACAGTGTTGTTTAGAATAGAAGACTATGAATAGCTCCGCACGCAGACAGAGGGAGAGAGACCACAGAGCATGACAGTAGTGGTTGACCAGAGGGGGAAAGCCAATCCAACCCCATTGACCAGGACTGGGGTGTGGGGGTCTGGTTTAGGGAGCGCGGGAGCGCGGGAGAGAGCCAAAGAGGGAGGGAGATGGGGTTGGCCTGACCCAGACCTGGGTGTCTTAGTCAGCCCAGCCAGGCCGTTTGGAGCTGAGCTAGGCCTGTCTGATCAGGTTTCTAATGAGACCACAACCAGGGAGCACCCGACCAAACTGGCCTGGAGGGGAGGGCATGGGAGACAAGGACACAAGTACCCTGATAGCGTCTAGTATCTTCATACAAGACCCACCATATCTCATAGAACAGCAACTCTAGCTGCTGTATATTTCTGTTATTTATGTGTATATTTCCACGTCATCCATTCTTAAATGAAGTGGGATTTAGTAGCAGTGCACACAGAGGCTTTCATGACAAATTAAAGTGTCAAGAAGGCTTTTCCTTGAAAGGGGTAGTAATCTGGACTCACTGTTAGGAAAATTAATAACAATTACATGAAATAGTAACCCACACAAAACAAAATAACCCTTAGCAACCACAAGTCAGACAGCTTTCTTCTGAGAATAAAAAAAAGAATTGTGATGTAGACAACATTGGACCGGCTATGATCCTCCACAGAGATGAATGTAGGTTAGGAGAAATGGGCTGTTCTACAAGGTTGCTGTTCTGTTATGCACAGTGACTTATTGGCCTTGTTAATGTTGCATCTCTCAGTGAGAGGTCCCTACAGCATGAATTTCTGAATATACTGTAGCAATATTGAAACATACTGCTACTACAGAATGTATGAAGTTCCATTCTCCCATAACAAAACAGATAAATAATTCCATATATGCTTAGAATATTCAGACTGCCATCTTCCAGATCTGAGTACAGACCAGGGTTTCTGTTATGAAAGTGTTGTGCCATACATTTGACCAGCAGCATTATTAATTTACCGGGCATTTGATCAATTTACTGGACCCAATGCATTAAGTGAGTGAACTGATTAGGGCGTTCACCCACGAGGCCCAGAATGACAGAAATCCCTGTTAGATTATGGTCCTGCATATTAACAGAACATGTAAGTCAAGGATGCAACGATGTGGTCCTTCTTGCTGAATTCCGACGTGCACTTTGAAGATGTTACAATAACTGTCGATATTTACTTTTTCTCAGCCAACAAGACGAGTAAACGAACAACCAAATCACTAGTCTATATTAATCGACTATCCCCATAAGTAAACGAACAACCAAATCACTAGTCTATATTAATCGACTATCCCCATAATAGAAACGTTGACCTATTCTATTGGTCAGTTTGCTGAGAAAGAAATAGCCTGTTCCAAACAGACTCTGGGACAGTTGTGGGACGATAGATCCCAAATTCATACAGCTAATGTGCACAAGTGGGCTATGCTTGAAGGTTCGTTACATAAAGCAATTAGCGGGATAACACCATCAAAAGCGCACCACACACGAGAGCGGCTTCACGTGACAAGAGATGAACATATCCGTAACAAATATTGAAAGAGGGGAGATCTAATATGCAAAAACTAGCATGGGTTGCTTATGTGACAAGGATTGTGCCTTTGGCTACTGGACAATGAAAGAAAGTTTATATAAAATAATTGCCTCCGCGGATATGGTCTGATTTTGTCTGGGCTGCTTTGAAGCAAGGTAAGACATTCCTCATATTATGTCGTAAAACGTTCAGGTTTCGAACAATTGAGTATGTTTTCAAATTGTATACTGCCTCCGGTTCATTGCAAAGGGTTGTGTGACGTGCTGATGAAGCCTGGTTTCCGTTGGCCATCTATGCTATCTATATTTTCTGTTTGAGATGCTGTAGCAAGCGGCGCTAGCGCTGTCTGACAGCATTTTACGCTCAAAGACGTTGTATCTGTATGCTTTACGCGTGTGATAAATAAGATACATAACGAATATACTGTACACACGGACCATTTTAATTCCACTAAATTAACCTATATACCGATATGCATGACCAGTCAAATATATTTCAATCAACTGGTATTTCCATCAACTAATAAACTAAAAAGCATTATTTCGAAATGGGATTTTGGATTTCGCAATAGGATTTTCTCTTCTCCCGGACAATTGGCGGCAATTCTATTTTTCTGCTGTTAGAAAAACAAAGAAAACGGCCAAAAACAAGATATTGCCTTCAAATGGAAACCCTGGTACTGACACACCTACAGGAGAGGTGGAGGGTGTCCTAAATTGTTGACGCATTGGGGTATCAGGATGCTTCTGACTGCACTCAGGCCCAGTTGCGGTACATGGGTAAAATCACCAGTGTTGTGATAATTGAATTGTTTGCTCTATAACTTGTTAGTTCATATGCCTTGCAACAGTGATATATGCTTAAGGCAAAGACAATAAGAAGACAGACACAGTGGCAGAATAAATTCAACCAGACATTTGTTTCATCACAAAACCGGAGCGCAAACTCTGTCCTGTGAAGTCCACAAAGCATATTGCATGTGACAAACAGTTACATGACCTACAGCATGGTCAAGAAAGTAAATGTTTCCAACATTTTCGGGCTATGACTCTGTCATACAGTACAGGCGTTTATTTTTTGTTGTCCTAGGCTACCTGGCCAAAATACTTGTTAGACTAACTTCCTTTCATGGGCAGCGTTAGCTAGTTAACATTAGCCTTCTACATCTAGCTACATATTGAACTTCCATCTTCCCAGCTAATTTAGGAATAGGACGTTTTTAGCTAGCTAGCTAGCAAACGGAGGACAACAACATAAGGAGATGCAACAATTAAAGTTGTTTCTATCGATGACGTATTTCTCTGTGATAGGAGTGAAACCAAATCCAAACTGGCTTCCCTTCACAGTTGAGCTCACTCAGTTTTGCTCAACGCTGATTGGCTATAATTTTATACTTTTTGTCAAGGGAGGCCAAATGCTGTCTGGCTTCCCGTCGCTATATCATCGACTAAGACAGGACTAGTAAAGGCCCAGTGCACTACTTTTGTGTATTTTTTGTGGAAAAATGTATATTGTATTTTAATTCAGATTTTTGTTCAGGTGGTGGAGGGGTTTCCGTGACAACAGGAAAAGTTTGAAAACAAAGCAGAGAGAGACACCATTGTCACGGTTACCAACTGGCTGTCGACGCCCGGCTCCATTGGTCTTTCAGCTTCAGCTGCCAATCACAGTGTTGGGGCATCAATGGAGAACATTTGAATGATAAAACCATAAGTCATGAACAGACCATTTCCTTGTCATCGGGGGGCTGGGTGGGGAGTGGCTGAATGGGGGCCAGGGGAGGAGAGGAGAGGTTTTACCACTACAGAGCCATATGGAATGTTGAGATTCCGGATTCGCACCCCAGTCAAGCCACGATGACGCTTAAATCACCAAACACCTTCCTCTTAATCCCCTGGTACAATTAGTGTAACGGATGTGAAACGGCTAGCTTAGTTAGCGTTTCAATCGGTTACGTCACTTGCTCTGAGACCTTGAAGTAGTAGTTCCCCTTGCTCTGCAAGGGCCGCGGCTTTTGTGGAGTGATGGGTAACTTTCGTGGGTGACTGAGCGATCCCTGGGTAAAAATTATACTGTTACATTGATGCTGTTGACCCGTGGGTGACTGTGTGGATGTGATGACTGTGCAGAAGGTCCCTGGTTCGCGCCCGGGTATGGGCGAGGGGACGGACGTAAAGTTATTCTGTTACATTAACAGCACGACCACATCACCGTAGAACAGGAGTGTTAAACTAATTTTGCCGGGAGGGGGGGGGGGCGCATTCGGTCTCCAACAAGGTCCGGAGGATCGCACTGAAAGTGTGTTGTATTTCATCGCACTCAAAATTAGTACAAAATAACACCCCCTATCCATAGTTTTTTACTTTTTCGATGCTGTCTAGCTTTCATTAAAATTTTTAACAGGCGGGACACGGCCAAGGAGCTGTATGTAGGTATAGCTGTATGTAGGTCCATTATAATTTTTACACCGTTTCGAATTGGTTTTAATTGTGGACACCTGCACGTCTAACATCTCATTCCAAAATCAGGGCATTGATATGGAGTTGGTCCCCGTTTGCGGCTATAACAGCCTCCACTCTTCTGGGAAGGCTTTCCACTAGATGTTGGAAAATTGCTGCAGGAATTTGCTTCCATTCATTAGTGAGCATTAGTGAGGTCGAGCACTGATGTTGGGCGATTAGGCTTGGCTCAGTCGGCTTTCCAATTCATCCCAAAGGTGTTTGATGGGGTTGAGGTCAGGGCTCTGTGCAGGCCAGTCAAGTTCTTCCACACCAATCTCAACAAACAATTTCTGCATGGACCTCGCTTTGTGCACAGTGGCATTGTCATGCTGAAACAGTTGCCACAAATTTGGAAGCACAGAATCATCTAAAATGTCATTGTATGCTGTAGTGTTAAGATTTCCCTTCACTGGAACTAAGGGGCCTAGCCCAAACTATGAAAAACAGCCCCAGAACATTATTGGCACTATGCATTGGGGCAGGTAGCATTCTCATGGCATCCGCCAAATCCAGATTTGTCCGACGGACTGCCAGATGGTGAAATGTGATTCATCACTCCAGAGAACACATTTCCACTGCTACAGAGTCCAATGGTGGTAAGCTTTACACGACTCCAGCCGACGCTTGGCATTGCACATGGGGATCTTAGGCTTGTGTGCGGCCGTTCGGCCATGGAAACCCATTTCATGTATCACTAGCCACTTTAACTATGCCACTTTGTTTACATACTCATCTCATATGTATATACTGTACTCGATACCATCTACTGTATGCTGCCCTGTACCATCACTCATTCATATATCCTTATGTACATATTCTTTATCCCCTTACACTGTGTATAAGACAGTAGTTTTGGAATTGTTAGTTAGATTACTTGTTGGTTATCACTGCATTGTCGGAACTAGAAGCACAAGCATTTCGCTACACTCGCATTAACATCTGCTAACCATGTGTATGTGACAAATAAAATTTGATTTGATTTGGATTTGATTTGAGAAACAACAGTCCATTACTTTTAGACATGATGGTGAGTCACTATGGAACATTTCAAGAACTTTGAAAGTTTCTTCAAGTGCAGTTGCAAAAACCATGATGAAACTGGCTCTTATGAGGACCGTCACAGGAAAGGAAGACCCAGAGTTACCTCTGCGGTAGAAGATCAGTTCATTAGAGTTACCAGACTCAGAAACTCCAATAACAGACACATCTCAACATCAACTGTTCAGAGGAGACTGTGAATCATGCCTTCATGGTCGAATTGCTGCAGAGAAATCACTACTAAAGGACACCAATAAGAAGAGACTTGCTTGGGCCAAGAAACACGAGCAATGGACATTAGACTGGCGGAAATCTTTCCTTTGGTCTGATGAATCCAAATTTGACCACCCACGGGCAGGATTGGACCCACTCGATGGCCGTATGTTTGACACCACTGCCGTAGATGGAGAACAAAATGTAAATGGGACTGGGAGACAAGCCTGAAGTGACACTTAATTGGAGTCATCGAGGCATTCTCTCACTCAGCTCCAGTCAACAGTATCCATCAAACTTTGTTCAAAGCCATCGCATCGCAGTTTCAGCAGCAGCTGTCTGTCTAGGGGTAGAAAACCAGAGGTCTATGCCTGAGGCCTGTTTTAAAATAGTACAAGTCATCCACTACTTCTGTCTCATAACAAAAGCAGGAAGGTGGAAGAGGAAGGTGGATGGCAGTGTCATGACACTATCCTCAAACTGACCTCTTCTTAGTCAGTCCATATAGAATTATACGCTACATGTTTCCTTTTCCATGTGCCATTCCACAAATCCACCAACAGCATGACAGAAGCTAAAGACAGACAGCATCAGAGAGAGGGGGAGAGGAAAGAGCAAGCCATGCGTTGATGGAAAGAAGAGGCAGAAAACAAGCCCAGTGAACAGCTGTCCTCCCTTTCCTTCACCACAGGATCATCCCAGGAGGAAGTCCCATGTGCTCGCTCTCCCAGATCCTGGTATGTGGCTGACAGAGGAGACTGGCACTCTGCTCTCCCACACCCCACTCAGGCGGCTCTATGGGCCTACTCCTCCTCTCCCTCTCCCCATGCTGCTCGGAGGTTGGGAGCGAGTGAGGGGAGAGATGGAGAGGGGGGCTACATTGAAGGAGAGAGTCTCCCAGTCGGTTGTTGTCAGGCCTAGGCCACTATCGCTGGGACTTTGTTGACACACACATGCACAATCCAGAGGTTGAGAATTGTTAGTAGGGATGGAGCTTAGAATGAGAACAGAAAGAAATGCAGACAGAGCCAATTCCTAATGTATTTGACAATGTCCAAAAACAGGAGTCACACTCATCATCAGATAAAGAACACATGAAGGTGTGTGGGATTTTTAAAAACATTTTTAGGTGGTTTACTCAACCAAGTCAACCAAAATGACAGGTTCCAAGATCCATTTTGGGTTGCTTAGCGCACGCAGTACAGGCTGGATGCACTGTATATAATGTATGTAAACGGTTTAAACTCCACTGTTTGTATTCGGTCTCTAAATGCAGTCACTAGCAGCACCATATCAACAAGTACAATTCCGTGTACTTGGTGAAAAGGTGTTCTGAAGTATGTATGCGCCGCCAAACAGTAGGGTGGACGTATTATAGCTATAATGTAATAGTGTGAGACTCTGCGTTAACGAACAAACCCATCGATATGTCAATACCACGTCAGCCGTATTGAATGTACCTATGGGAGTGCAGTCAAATTGTCGTGTTCCAAGGGACCGTCCACTTCTTGCGATTCTACTTACATGGTCAGTACAGTGGTCATGTAGAGTGAACATGCTTGACACACTTCCGTGGTCTTCAGAAACAAGAGTAGAGACATGCTGTCCCTTGCCCGTTCAGCCTCTACAGATGTTGCCTTGCTTGGGTACCAGCTGACTGGCTGGCTGTGGTGACAGCTGGACAGCTGTTCCTTCCCGGAGACGCAGTCACAGAACCATACCACAAAGGGAGGGAGGAGGGGGTAGAATGTTTCATATGTCTGTATGAAGTTCCCCGGACGAGGGAAGCTGTCAAAACATAGCAACGGATGTAGCAACGGTTTCTTGAGTCTGAAATTTCAATAGAGATGGTACTAAACAGAAACCAGAGTGAGTGAAGCAGCACACAGTTGAGCGAACGCCAGACAGACGTGGATGAGACGCCCACTCTGCTCCTCAAAAAATAAGCAAATAATTCAAGATGTAATTCTACATCCAAATGTGTGCTTTATTAACGCAACACCAACCATACCACCCTGTACAATTTCAATTTGAACCCCAAGTATTCAGGTTTTCCTGATTGAAGATGTTCACGTTTTAATTTGAACTTCTAATTCATATTTTACCTCTACATACAAGGGAAAAGGAGGAGAGGGAAGGGTGATTTCAGAAGCAGCGAAGATAATTGGCCAGGCATTAAAATGAGGCTGGACTTTGGCACACATGAGTGACTGCTGGGACGAAAGCCTGTGTAAATTGCAGTCATGTTCAAATAATACGCCTTCATCCTGCCATTTAAATACAGACCGACCTATCATACCTACCTACCCCCGACTCCAAGTTACCTGCTCAATCAACAGAGCACAAATCTTAGGTTAGAAAGCTTGGATCCGTGCCAGTCATTTCTGCCAAAACTCACACAGCAGGCAATTCATTATGCCACCAAGGGTCAGCAAGTCCTTCAACTCAATAAAAATGTTAATAAAACTAAGAGCTCACAAAAAGGAACGCTGATCCCCCCCTGGTCTCTGAATATGTGTGTGTGTGTGTGTGGGGTTGGGCGTCAAACTCCAACTTCTCACAGCCAAAGTAGATAATGCATCACCGTATATGCTACAGCAGGTGGTTTGAATTTATTGGGAAAAGGAACACACACACAAAACACAGGTTGTTGAGTCAAACATTAGATCTCCAACCCTCAAACTCAAATCTCCAATTCCATATCCACCCCCACTCATCTAAATACATTTAAATACTATTAGGCAGATTTCACAGGATGGCAGTGGGTTTATAATTATACGTGACATCTTTGAGAGATAAAAAATGATTACTCTGGATGCCAGTCGGGCCGTGGGGGGGATAAAAAAAAAATGCTTAGCAACCAGTCATTATCTTCAGGAGTGGATCGAGGTGATCCATCCGTCGAACTCTGGTGGCTCGCCCATCTCCCCTGCCCACCGCCCTCCATCTCGCTGCCTTCTCCCCGTCCGAATACAAACAGAGATAAAGAACTCCGCAATCGCTCTTGACACACAAATAGGTTAACACAATAAAGCCGGCTTTGACTGGCTCACTCGAGGGAGGAAAGCAATTCCAGCAGCCGGCAGGAGGTAATAAAACAGGCGCGAGGAGAGAGAAGTGGGTGTGTTTGTCCATATGTGTCCTGGCGCCATTGTTTCTATGTTCCTGACTGTACGCGAGTGAAAGCAGGCACGGAGAAGCCAAGGGGCCTCAGATCTTAATATCGCAAGGATTTCTAACTGTGGGTTTAGCCTAGAAACATATACCAACTACCCCCCCATCCCACCCTCCTCGCATGCTCTCTCACAAATCTGTCTATAGCTTAAAAATTCAAACAGGTCAAAGTTAAATGACTTTTATCTGTGCATGCCTCGGCTTTCCATTCCGTGTCCCCGGTACTAGGACCGGCAGTAAAAGATTCAAATCTCCAGAGTTTTATTAAAACGTGTTGCGTTCACACTGAGCTGGGGGAAACAAAGAGGGGTGGCTTCTCCAATTACCATGCCGAACAGACATTCTTTTCACCAGTCAGTGGAAATTGTATTACCTTTACAGCAATGCCATCAGAATTGGGTAACGGACTCTATTTTGTTTTGTCACAGACGCTAACGGTCGCTGTGTCACCCCCGTATAAGTAGTATCCATTTGCAACAATCAAGTCATGTAGCCATTGTCACACACTCCCAAAGCCAGGCTTCTCAACACATTACAATCCCTATCGTTTTGAATGATATAATATCTGAATTGGCTGAGCAAAATTGCAGTAGTAGCTTACTTCTGAATGATTGCATTCTAATTAAGCAAAATAGAACTATGAGACATCTACAGCACAGGCCCCGAGGGCACAGGGTGACCTAGGCCATTCACATAGGGCCTCAAACCCCTGTGTAAAACTGCCAATATGTAAAGAGCACTTGGCTCCCATAGCCAGAGTTACCTAATCATTAAGAAAATTCATTTAAAAAATGGCAGACAAAAGTTCACCCCATTTAGGTCATATGGCTATTCGCAATCTTTTACAATCATTGGCTCTGTTTATTCGTGCTGACAGCTCCAACAACCAGGTGATCAACCAATCAGCAGATGAAAAGACATGCAAAGTGCGGGCTACTGTCACCGGAGAATGACCGAAGCATAAAGACAAAACGCTTTATCTTGCCCTCCCCACAAGGAAGGGCAACTGACCAAAATCAAGAGAGACGGAGATTAGGATGAGATGCAGTTCCTTGTTGCATTATAGTTTGATCTTCCTCAATAAACGAGGAGAATCAGTAGTTCCCGTTCCAGATTAAAGTACACCAGCATTGGGGGGGGGGAGATTAAATCAGACGCTTGCACGAGATAAAAAAAAACATCCTTGCTGCTTCTGGCATGGAAACAACTGCCGATAAAGAGTTCAGGAGATAACACACAACAGCAAATCAAACAGCATCCAAGCCTTCACAAAAAATCAAAAGCTTCCTTCATGCATAATTGTTGATGAGGCCAAGACACACATAGGTTTCTGGAGGAATAAATGTCCCTAATCATATCCAAGGCCTCAACGCAATGCCGAGGTGTAAAGAACCCCTTTTGGATCAAGCACACACCCAGAAAGAAAATAATTGCTATATAGCATTTTTAATGCACTGCTGAGGTTGAGGTGGCTTCAGTGAGCTTTTGAGTTGAGTTATCATTGTGCCGTGTCTCCATGGTCCCCCCGCTCACAATCCTTGAGATCAATGTCATCACCAGGGTGATTTGAGAGCAGCCAGCACTGTCACACATGACAAATCAATGTTACCACGAGGCAAGGCCAGAAAGGCATCGTTTTTAAAGGAGAACTAATTTGCGGTTGGAGAGCTTGTCAGATTTGTTTTATCCTCTCCCTCTTTGTTGGAAAGTTTTTTTGGCGGCAACACGTCCTTCCTTCACTTCAGCTCGATTGGTTATGAACCTAGCAATATTCTGTATTGCCGCCTCAGCAGCTGAGGTGATTTCATTCAGCCTATTAATCAAACCTGAAACGTATAGGATTCACATAACTATCCTTACTGGGGACAAGGATCTCTTGGGAGATTCCACCTTGTACCTTAAATTCATAACTGCGTTCTGTGTGTTAGGCTTCTGTATGACCCTTTTTGAGAACTGGTTAGCTTATCACGGAGTAGGAATAGAGTGTCAACTGAGCCTGGTTCCGTACTGTTGGATGTGTTAGTTATGCTATAGTTTCACTCTTGATCCTGATGAAAAGCCCACAGTCTGCCAATCCCTATGGGTTACAGTGGATGAACACTTGTTTGGGCACATCACCAACCTGTCCTTCACAGTCCAAGGCAAGGTAATCACGTCTTGAGATTACCTCAAGGCACAGACATATAATAAGGCTTTGGGAACAAAACCAGCTCGCCAACACACGGCAGCCAGTGGAGACACTGCAGGGTGGCGTACACAATCAAGACTCAAAAAAATGTTCTCTCTCTCTGCACTCTTAAATCCAAAAAGAGCCAATGTATTCTGTTTCTCTCACCAGATTTCTAAAATAAAAATGAGTGGGTCCTAGGCCGGATTTCAAACAGGGAAACAAGAAGGGAGACGGCTGATATCAGTAGCCAAAAAAGACGCCGATATTGGGGGGGTGATATAGACTTGATATAAACAGATGTGATGTGCTTTTACACCTGATGTGTAGATGTGCTTCTACACCTGCATTGCTTGCCGTTTGGTGTTTCAGTCCATTTGATTTGATGTGGTACAAACTTTGGTAACAAATTCAAATTAAATAGAATTCCGTTGTTAGGACAGGAGATGTTGTCATGACTCATGTACATCATTCTGGCCCAGCGTTAACCGTATCCTTCAACAACAATAATCATAATCATCTCATTAAAGACCCAAGGCATGTCGAAACCACATGCCTGGAACGTGGTATACGGTAACATAGGATCGATCGTTCCTTAATCTTCACAAGCGGGCGAGACAAACCTCCTCCCTTTTTGTGTCCTTACATTGTTTGAAAACACAGTACGAACTAGCCACATCGACCGATCCATTTCCTCTTTAAGCCGTATTGTGCTAAGGCAGCAAGACCGGGGAAGAAATAGTGTCACTGAAGATACTATAGAGCCACTTGAAACAGACTACACCCAGGCTCCATCCTTGCTAACACTACCAACCATATTTGGGATATGCATATAGCATATTACCTGTACCTCAAAATGGCAAACGATACAGGGCTGCTTGTAACACAAACCAACGCTCACGGGAACATCTTTCCTTCATTCATATTTAAATTGTTAACACAAATAATTGTGCACAGTGTAGTCGGCGCAAATATATACAGTACACTAACTTCCCCGCACGAGGAACTCTTTGATCAGTATCTATTGAGATGGCGTTTGGATGCCATTGAGAGAGAAGGTTCATGGACCTAACTCCCAAATGCCCCATGTGTCACATTACATTTCATTTTTTTTGGCCTAAATGTATTTCCTGGAAGGAAAGAAACAACTTAATATTGTCAGTGGTTGTGGAAGCTGTGCCACAGGATGAAGATAGGATCACTGCTTTTAATTCCCTTTACCTTCATATACAAAATATAGGCTATACAGAATAAATCAAAACACCTCTATCTGGAAAACAAATGTGCTATTGCGTTGCTGGAAATATATCACAAATAATTACGTTGGCACAGTAAGCTCATTTTATAGTGAAGATAAACCAAAGCAGAGGATTTAAATATATATATATATCATACAAGGTATGTTTGCAGTGGCACTGCACATGTTGTGCTAGTGGGGTTTTGTTGCCTCTGGGTCTGCATTTAGACAATCAAACCATAGTGGGATATAAAAAAAAGATGAATACATAGAACAGGAAATTAAAGTTGAGCTATTCTAAAGATATTCATGAGCCAACCTGACTAATTCTCACATGGCTGCAGTTTACATAAGCAAGGAGTACAGTGCATTCACACCAATGCTATCAATCATCTCCAAATAATATTTCAGTGTAGGAAATTGAAATAGTGCCTGGGCTTGTTTAGTATACCTTCTGTTTTAATATCTTACTCAAATGTAATCAGTCCTTCAACCACAATTCTGTGCACGTTAAGGATACTTGTTGAAAGCTCAGCCAACGGCATCAGGTTTGTTCTGCTTTTTAGATGGTTTTGGGGAGGCAATTAATCAAAAACAAAGATGGACTTTGAAAGATATTGCACTAAGACGAGCCTTACCCAGCGTATGTGTTGAGTTTACCTAGGATGGAAACGCCTTAACATTTTACTGCACAGGGCTAAAATCAGGGTCACACAGAGTGTTTCTTGGTTGTCTTAAAACATATCTACTTGGAAACAAAAGTATACACCTCAAACACATGGTTAAGGGCTTAAAAAAATAGACACCTGTACCATGTCAGATATATATATATATATAGCTATAATGTATTAAAAAGTTTTGAGTTTGCATCCCAATATTACACTTTATATACAAGACTGAAATATAACAAAACCATTTGACATAGAAACACTGGACGTTCTGAGTTTAAAAAATCCATGTTGATTCATTATGAAAAATATGAATAACATTCTACTCGTGTGACCACTAGAGTGCTTTGATCATTCTACCACAGCTAGAATCCTTAGTTTCTACATCCATTTTTGGACTTACTATATAAATGAATGATATACAGTTCCTTCAGAAAGTATTCATAGCCCTCAACTACAGCCTGAAAAGAATAATAATATTTTTTCCTCACCCATCTACACATAACATCCCATAATAAAATCAAAACATGTTTTTAGAAATGTGTGCAAATTTATTGAAAATGAAATACATAAATATCTAATTTACATAAGTATTCACACCCCCTAAGTCTATACGTTGCAGAATAACCTTTGGCAGTGATGAGTCTTTCTGTGTAAATCTCTAAGAGCTTTCCACACCGGGATTGTGCAACATTTGCCCAAGTTCTGTCAAATTAGTTGTTGATTATAGCTAGACAATCATTTTCCGGTCTTGCCATAGATTTTCAAGTAGATTTAAGACAAAACTATTACTTGGCCACTAAGGAACATTCACAGTCTTCTTGGTAAGCAACCCCAGTGGAGATTTGGCCTTGTGTTTTAGGTTATTGTCCTGCTGAAAGTTGCATTAATCTCCCGGTGTCTGGTGGAAAGCAGACTGAACCAAGTATTCCTCTAGGATTTTGCCTGTGCGTCACACCATTCCATTATGTTTTTTATCCTGAAAAATTATCCAGTCAATTACAAGCATACCCATAACATGGTGCAGCTACCACTATGCTTGAAACTATGGAAAGTGATGCCCAGTAAAGTGTTGTATTGGATTTGCCCCAAACATAACTTTGTAATCATGACAAAAAGTGAATTGCTTTGCCACATTTTTTGCAGAATTACTTTAGTGCCTTGTTTCAAACATGATGCATGTTTTGGAATATTTTTATTCGGCACAGGCTTTCATTATTTTCACTGTGAACTAGGTTTGGTCCTTCTGTAGCTCAGTTGGTAGAGCATGGCGCTTGTAACGCCAGGGTAGTGGGTTCAATCCCCGGGACCACCCATACGTAGAATGTATGCACACATGACTGTAAGTCGCTTTGGATAAAAGCGTCTGCTAAATGGCATATATTATATTATATATTATTATAATATGGTGGAGAAATCTTACAGATAATTGTGTGTGGGGTACAGAGATGAGGTAGTCATTTAAAAAAAGTCATGCTAATCACTGACATTATGGGGTATCAATTTAATCAATTTAAAATACATTTAACATACATTTTATTCTGATAGAGTCTCGGAATGTGAATACTTTCTGAAGGCACTGTATGCCAATTCATTCTTGAAGAATATTAATGCCTCAACCGCTTAGTTTAACTGTTGTACCGATTCAGAACCAAAAAAAGCTTTACTCTTAAATGTAAACAAAACACTGTATAGCCTCAAAACATGGTTCAAACTATACATGTAATACCATTGATGGCCAGTGCATTAATCCATAGTACTGTCTATGATTTTGAGTGTGGTTACATTTCTCCAGGCCAATCCCTCAGCATTTTAGCCCAACAGGGGCAGGGAGATTTCTTTATGATGGTTTCAATTAAGGATTAATTGAATTCATAAAAATAAAAAAATTACAATAGAAACCTTGTGTTAGTTATTTTCTTTGTAGATTTAGAATCCTGTGAATGAGATTTCTACAGTAAAAACAATCAGCTGGGATATTTATTTTTGAAAAATGTCAGGATACTTTATAAAAATCCCAATTCCTAAGTAAACACTTTAAGGTCACCATGTTAATTTTCAGCCTTCAGAGCCAGTATGAGTCATGATATTTTGTTAAAAAAATAAAATAAAAAATAAAAATCCAAGAGGTAAATCACTGACCTAGCCTACATATTAGGCTGTCCTTCCAGCACCAGTAGCTAACCCCATCCTCCCCAGCCAATCATGTTGAGTTAAGGTAAGGATTATGCTGGGGAGACTATTTGTTTTCAGTGAAGAACAGCCGCAGCGCTAATATGAACACAATTTGCTCAGCGGGTCATAGACGCCGAGTGGAGGAAGTAAATGAGGCGGCTCTGCCCCCTCAGGTGAAGCCTCGGCCTCGTACATCACCCAATGTTTTATTCAATAGTAGCAAACAGGCGCCGTGCTATGCTATAGCAGGTGCCGCACAGGGCTGGCGACTCTAGGAGCCTGGCCCTGGATGTAGAGGGGCCCCATGTTAGATTATCAATGAGCGAGGGAAGGGAAACCTTCACTGTGCTCAACTGAAGGCTATTCCACTATCCAGCCACTGAAAAAATGCTGAGATTTTGCTTAAAGTATCTAAGGCCTGAAGTGGTCTGTAAATGGATTATCCAGGAGTATTAGCTAGCCACAAACTCCAGGATATCCACATTGGGAAAATAACTATTTGCTTAAATTAGGGTTTGTGTCCCCCCCTCTGGTCTATGAAGATGAACGTGTGTGTGTCAGATGAGGCTGGTGGGAGGAGCTATTAGGAGGACGGGGTCATTGTAATGGCTGGAATCAAACACATGGAAACAACGCATTTGAGTCCGTTCCATTGATTCAATTCCAAACATTGCAATGAACCTGTACTCCTATAGCTCCTCCCACCAGCCACCTCTGGCGTGTGTGCGTGTCCTAATCCTAATGGTCCCCATGTTAAATCCTAAACAGATAAAAAATATAATAAATATTTCCTGTCAGCACCTGCTGTTTACAACACGTTCTAATTAAGCAATAAGGCACAATGGGGTGTGGTATATGGCCAATATGCTGTTCTTGGTCATATACCACAAACCCCCAAGGTGCATTATTGCGGTTATAAACTGGTTACCAACGTAATTAGAGCATTAAAAAGGAAGAAATAGTATGAATAAATTCATCAAAATAACATTTATAAAAATGTCAATGTGTTGGTAACACGTTGTATAAACGGGTCTAACAGCACCCGTGTCAATAGATCCTCCAAACACAGGCATTATCACTTAAATAATGTCAGAGAAGCTGGTGTTGAGGATATATTGACACGGCTGTTAGACCCGAGACTGTCACCACAATGGGGGTTTGTAGAAACATTACAGACTGTCCCCTGACAAATATTTTGCAACATTGTTCCAATATTGAATTTCGATCTCCACTGTCCTACTGAGAATGTAGCGTCAGGACAAGACTGTCATCTTTTCTCAGCTAGTCGAAAATATGAATCAGCATAATTCGGAAAGTATTCAGACTTTCCAAATTTTGTTTTACGTTAGAGTTATTATACTTTTAAAATCTTTTTTTTAATCCTCCTTAATCTATACACAATACCCCCTAATGACAAAGCAAAAACAAGTTTAGACATTTTTGCTAAAGTATTAACAATAACACAGAAATATCACATTTACTTAAGTATTCAGATCATTTACTCATGACTTTGAAGCACCTTTGGCAAGGACTACAGCCTCGAGCCTTCTTGGGTATGAAGCTACAAGCTTGGTACACCTGTATTAGGGGAGTTTCTCACATCCCGCTCTGTCGATCCAGTCAAGCTGTTAGGTTGGACGGGGAGTGTTGCCGTACAGCTATTTTCAGGTCTCTCCAGAGATGTTTGATCGGATTCAAGTCCGGGCTCTGGCAGGGCCACTCAAGGACATTCAGAGAGTTGTCCAAAAACCACTCCTGCATTGTCTTGGCTGTGTGCTTAGGGTCGTTTTCCTGTTGGAAGTTGAACCTCGCCCCAGTCTGTGGTCCTGAGCACTCTGGAGCGTCAAGGATCTCTCTTTACTTTGCTCCGTTCATCTTTCCCTTGATCCTGACTAGTCTCCCAATCCCTACCACCACCATAATTCAATGGTGCCAGGTTTCCTCCAGACGTGACGCTTGGCATTCTGGCCAATGAGTTCAAATCAAATTTGTCACATACACGTTAGCATATTTTATTGCAGGTGTAGCGAAATACTTGTTTCTAGCTCCAACAGTGTAGTAATATCTAACAATACATATAACCTCAAATTAAATTAACGGAATTAAGCTATATAGATAGAGAGATTACGATGAGCGGTGTTGGAGTGGCATTGACTAAATCTAATTGTCACATGATCTCAGTAATATATATAAATAAATAACACACCTGTTCTGAAAGGCCCCAGTGTCTGCAGCACCACTAAACAAGGCATAGCACCAAGCAAGCAGCACCATGAAGGCCAATGAGCTCTCCAAACAGGTGGGCCAAAGTTGTTGAGAAGTACAGATCAAGGTTGGGTTATAAAAAAAATATCTGAAGCTTTGAACATCCCACAGACCACCATTAAATCCATTATTTAAAAAAAATGGAAAGAATATGGCACCACAACAAACCTGCCAAGAGTGGGCCGCCCACCAAAACCCACAGACCAGGCAGGGAGGGCATTAATCAGAGAAGCAAGAAAGAGACCTAAGATAACCCTGAAGGAGCTGTAAAGCTCCACAGCGAAAATTGAAGTATCTGTCTATAGGGCCACTTTAAGCCGTACACTCCAGAGAGTTGGGCTTTACGGAAGAGTGGCCAGAAAAAAAGACATTGCTTAAAGAAAGAAAAATAAGCAAACACATTGTCTTTGCCAAACATGCTCCCCAAACATATGGAAGAAGGTACTTTGGTCAGAGAAGACTAAAATTGAGCTTTTTGGCCATCAAGGAAAACACTATGTCTGGCACAAACCCAACACCTCTCATCACCCCGAGAACACCATCCCCACAGTGAAGCATGGTGGTGGCAGTATCATGCTCTGGGGGTGTTTTTCCATCGGCAGGGACTGGGAAATTGGTCAGAATTGAAGGAATGATGGATGCGCTAAATACAGGGAAATTGAGGGAAATCTGTTTCCGTCTCCCAGAGCTTTGAGACTGGGACAGGGGTTCACCTTCCAGCAGGACAATGATCATAAGCATAATGCTAAAGCAACACTTGAGTGGTTTAATGGGAACATTTAACTGTCTTGGAATGGCCCAGTCAAAGCCCAGACCTCAATTCAATTGAGAATCTGTGGTATGACTTAAGGATTGCTGTACACCAGCGGAACCCATCCAAATTGATGGAGCTGGAGCAGTTTTGCCTTGAATAATGGGCAAAAATCCCAGTGGCTAGATGTGCCAAGCTTATATAGACATACCCCAAGAGACTTGCAGCTGTAATTGCTGCAAAAGGTGTCTCTACAAAGTATTGACTTCACAAGAAAAAAATATTTGGCATCGTCAAAGTGGTAAGCATGCTGTGTGAATCAAATTATACAACCCCCCCAAAAAATAGTTTTTATTCCAGGTTGTAAGGCAACAAAATAGGACAAATGCCAAGGGGGTGAACACTTCTGCAAGCCACTGTCAAAGCGTTGCCATTTAGAAAGGAGGACTGGCTCGCATCCATAGATGCAAAAAAATAGGTCCATCTTAAACAACCCAGCTAACTGATAGAATGAATGGCCAGCAGGCTTGGCTAGCATCTATAGATGTATCGGGGACTAGGCCTATATTTTTGTTGAGGGATGAAATAGTAGCCTATGAATACATTTATCAAAATGTATTTAATACTTTGGCAAACCTACTCGGCTCCGCCTCAAAACCTATGACCGCAGCACAGCTGTTTAAAAATAAATAATCATTAACAATTGCTTTAATCTGAAACATTCGGACGATTTCCGCATTTAGATTAGAGATAGTCAAACTGCGGATTTAGTCTTGGAAACTGTTCTTCGGCACATGTACTCTGGCATAGTTTCTACTTCATATCTACATCGAATGGGACAGTGGTAGGCCTACCGGTAACACTAGGCACAGGCTACAAGGACCAGCTGAAAAAGTTCTGAGGAATTAAATCACTGGTGATGCTCTTTCATTTGAGGAAGAGAACATCGGAGAGCTCTGATCAACATCAGTGTATGACATTAACTATTTACAGAAACGCAGCGCCAGTTACACTTATGGGGAAATCATTCATTTCCTTTGAAACTATATTTACCCACGGCTGATTAAAAATTATATGACGCACGGAGGCATACAGAAAGGAATTTCACACCCTAATTCTGAGCCTGCTGTGCCAGTTCCTTGCATAGCCCACTTCCCGGCAATATACTTAATTGCTCCCAATCCTTGAAATACCAAATACTACACATCAAAGCAGATCCTAAAGCCATTCAGTAACTGACATCGATTTTACAACGCTTCTTTATTGTACGTTAGACTATGCATGAACACAAAGGTTTTCTAGCCTATCCTATCCCAGAATCCTATCAACATATGTGCACCATAGACCGAGCATTTGACATCCTCATTCTATTTTCTTACAACACTAGCCATCAATTCTTATACACTGTGCTGTCCTTCACTCCATTCATATTATTATTATTATTATTATGATATGCGGACATGTCGCCAAATGACCCAAGCTGCCATTAATTAGGCTGCAACAAAATCCCAAATTTACGCAAGCATTGAATTTATTACTAGACCGATATCGTTTTGGCAGGTGAAGTTAGAAAAGGGAAACATATTTACCATAAATTGTTTCGTATTGCAGACTAGAATCCCATGCAGGTTAACTGGCGCTGAGCAGTCTGCTTCAGAGCGTTGCCGTCCAGAGAGTAATCAAAAACGTTTCACCCCACTCTCCAAAACCACAAAACCACTCGTCGTTGATCAGCAATACAGTTTATTCTGCCCTTTTCAGTGCCATGAACATTCAGAGAGTGAATCGGATTCCAAACCGGTAAACCAAATAGTTAAGATAATTGCTCTTTCTGTCAAGGAACAATATTGTAACTGATACGTTTCGTTTCCTGGACTGGACGACGGCGTATTAAAATAACAGGTCGGCAAATCCAGGAGCGCTGCGTGTCAATCTCTCCAGTTAAACGGTGGTTTCACCTAACGCGTAGCATAGTCAACCTTTCGCCCTCCGAAACAAAGTAGCCTGTCAAAAATTATCCGCTTTCGTGTTCTTTCTTCTCCTCGATTCCTGGATAATATCTCCAAAAAGCCTGGTCACAAAACAGAATTGTCAATCCAAAATAATTAATATAGTTTAGGCTATAGGCAAAGTGTTTCCCCTATTTAGTCTAATCAATCTGGATTTGTCAAGTAGACAAAATGTTTCGACGTAGTCTATGGCACCGAGTAACCGGACAGATTCCAAAGCTTGGCTTTGAAACAAATGCAGTTGTTGGAAGTAAATGAATAGGCGCAATTAAATCCTGGCGATGAAGCTCTTTTCGTCTTAAACACTTTCTCTGCCTATCAGAAACCTCTGTCCTCCCGGTTACAGACTCGGATTTCCAATTGAGGTGACAAAACAAGCTCTAAACATTCCTCTGCGTTGTTCATTTCTTTCATCTAAATACCAAGCGATATCGATAATGTTAGTCTGTTTTAGGCAGCTCACTGCGCTTCGAGATGCGGTCCTCTCCGTATGCCGAGCTGCCCAAACTGACAATAACCGGAACGATGCAGACTCTCCCAGCTCTTCAGACCGCCCACCAACCAATCATTGCACTGAGGGAATTGAAACGTTTGCACGGGTTAGCCTATCATTGGTAATTGAGGATTGTTACCACGGTGACGCTGTCAGCGTCCAGGCGTCTTTATTGAAACCACGTTGTTTATTCGCGGAAAATCTATCCAATTCAATGAAATTAGTAGACTAGTTGCCTAGAATGCAGAGATTCAGTCTAGGCGCCTCGATTGCACATTGTAAATAAGAAACATGAATCCGTTTATTACAGGTCCTATAATAAACGGAATACAAGAATTGACCATTCTCTCTTCATTATAGGCATAATAAAGCCCTGATAAGGGTCTCCTAATTTACGAAGGAGAAGCCATATAGAGTAAATGTAGGTATATCGTGTGCTTTAAACTCTTATTACATTTAGCCTATATATGTAACAGACTGTCTCATGGTTTTCACAATTTTTCAAACAAATGTTAGAGCCTGCTGCTGTGAGCACTAAATAGGCACAGCCTGGCAACATGGGAGAGAGCACCTGGCAACATGGGAGAGAGCAACCCAACCCACAATAACCTTTCCCATTTTTTAAAATACTTTAATTAAGACATCTTATTACATGTAGCATCCACAATAAATATGTAAATTAAATAACTTACTCTGTCCACTTGAATTTGAACCCAACATCTTCTAGTCTAGCCATCATTGGAGTTATGCTTGCAAAAATGCATTCCACACTTAGGAAACTATCACAATGAATACAGGGAGCTACATGGAGTTTGCGGTGAGTGACGTGAGGGCATCTCCACAAGCACTCTGTCCAGCCCGGCAGCCTGGCACACACATACAGACCCTGCTGGAACACACAAAAGCAGTACAAGGCAATCACATCATGGCCTCTCATAATAAGCTGACGCTGGGAAGTGGGTGATGCAGCCCTCAGCTTATGCCAGTGCCGATAAGAGCCTGAAAGTATTACCTCGCTGTGGCAGCCCGCTCTTCCAGAAATCCATCCTGAGCCAGGTCATCAATTCTGCCCTATCTGATTGCTCACCAATCCCCCTCTTGCACTGGCAGTTCCATGCTATGTTACTGGCTGTCCTGGCCCTTCCCTTGAAAATACTCTGTATGACTTGCACTTTCATGCTAGTCTCAGTGGGCTAAAAAAAAGTCACATCTCTTTGGAGAATACATACAGTATGTGGTCTTTTATGTGGTCTGAGACACTGGACACTACTCTCTGGGTATCATCCTCTAGGTAGTTAGTCACTGCTCACTGGGCACAGATGCCAGTTCAACATCTAGTTTAGATTTATATTTGGTTGAGTTGTCAACTAACGTTAACTTGAAGTGAAATCAACAACAAAAAATGCACCATGTCATTGGGTTTTGGTTAAAAGTTGGGTTAAAAAGAATACAAAATGCACTTACGTTGATGACTTTTTGCAAATCCAATCAGTTTTCTACATCGATTCAACATCATAACATGGACTTTTTTTTTTTTTGGGGGGTGAAATTATGTGGAAAAAAACGTTGATTCAACCAGTTTTTGCCCAGCGGGTGGGCTCTAATTGTTCCCCCCTTCCAGTCACCCTCCAGTTGTCATGTGCTTTCTTTATTGAAGGATCTGTCTGGTTGGTGAGAAACAATCCTATATCTCGACGAACAGTGTACATTGAATACAGCCAGTCAATCAACTCAATATCTTAGAAATGGAAAAATACTCAAGCAGAGCACTGTTGTGCCCGAGCGACCCATGCAAGCAAGCTATTTGATCAGCTGATAAGCAGATGACTCAACTGTTAATTCTCAACAAATATTCAAAGCATGTTTACTCAGTTTTATTAGAGTACGCCCAATACGCCAAAGAATGGACACAACTGCGTTGTGAAAACACTTAGCTGTTCCAATCCCCCAAGGTACCATAAGGGCACATACATACAAATAATGGATTATTTATACAGGAGACAAGCACAATATCACAGTGGATCATTTTCTGTGCAGCTATATTAAATATAGGTTTCAAAATAATATGTCTGAGCTTGTGCGTCAGCTGGAAATGATTCCCGATGATATCTGTGCCTTTAAGGCCTGATGATAGGCCTAGCAGATCCCACTGAACATTTCCCTGCCAAGAGACCTGGAAGTAAAACTCCCACCATGCAATGCACTGGTAACGGTTGTTTTCTCCCTAAATGATACTGATCCGAAATGGCCTGTTACAGCTACAGCTATTTTCCTATTTGAGTTTTTTGGGTGGCCATTTGGCCAATATTGGATAAGCCACTACTGTAAATCTAGGGAGGTGGCTGTTGTTTCCCATTTTTTATCAAGATTAGTCTCATTGAAATATAAGAGAGACATTATTTCACAAGAGCGAACTTCTATCTTTGACTCGGCAATTGTATATCAACTTTGCAATAACATTAGTGAGAGTAAATCTAACCTCCAAAGACATCAAGTCCCAGTTCCTTTTTTGTCATGGGGCACCTCATAAATAGTGTTTGTCTAAGCTTTGGCAGGGATTTTGCTGTCTGTTACTCAGATACAAGCCTTGCCCTGTTACAATTTGCTCCCCAGGCAAAGTCAACTGGGGTTTAATTGAGCGAAATTCAAGTCTTCTCAAACACCAAAGTAACAGAAAATGTTTTTATGGCAGCAGAGGCATGGAAAAAAAGAGATAGCATTGATTTATCTGCCATTGATTTGCGCGGGGATTGCTGCATTGTGGCCCACTGGTGAAACACACACTGTCTGCCAAATGATGGGATGAATCTGAAAAGGTGTCAAGTGGTTAGAGGACACAGGGGTGGATGATGAGGAAGGGAAGGGGGTGGGGGTGGTGACAGGGAAAGGACGGTAGACAGGGGTGGGGGCAAAGGCAAAAAAGTGTCAGATTGAAAAAGATGGTGTGGATGGATAAGGCTGGATCCCACTGGGCAAAAACTGGTTGAATCAATGTTTTTCCCATGTAATTTCAACAACAAAAAATGAAATGTGATGACGTTTAATCACAGTGGAAAGTTGATTGGATTTGCAAAAAGTCATCAACGTAAGGGAATTTAGTATGTTTAACCTAAATCCTATGACATGGTGTCATTTTTGTTGTTTTCATGTTGAATCCACATTAGTTGACAAGTCAACCAAATGTAAATCAAAACTAGATGATGAAATGACGTCTGTGCCCAGTGGGATGAGGTAGGCTATAGACGACTTGTGAGCTTCAAAAACTGGTTAGGGACAGATTCTGGAAACAGTGATGCATTTAGGTGTCTAGACCATGTGTGACATGTCTAGGGGGTGCTCAGGGTAAATCAACTACCGATTCCCTGGAAACCAAGAACACATAACTAAGTACTGATGGAAAGTACTGATGGAAATGACTGTAGCACTGATGAAAAGTACACACCACAATATGGCTTTATCCAGGATGCAGGTGTGGTACAGTATTAGTGTACACACATTT